>NW_023269236.1:0-1664 GCF_013103735.1 Etheostoma cragini
CAATGCCGCTCGTACTGCCGCTGAGGTCCGCTATTTTTTTTTTTAACGAGACGGCAAAGAACCGCGCATAGGATTGTGAGTCATTTGGGACCGTGAAGGATACAGAGGTGCATCCTTCTCTGTCTATGGGAAAGTTTCTGAATGAAGGACTCAGTCCTTGGAAGAATTTGGAGGATGCTCGACATTGGAACGGTCCTTCGACGGACGTCGATGACGTAGCGTCCTCCTCCTGAAACGGCTGCTAACTCATCTTCTACATCCCAACAGCATAATTAAACAGCTCAGTTAACAGTTCCACAATCACTTCATCCAGTGTTTTGAAACGCAGCAAAAAAATTCTATGACTTGAGCCCGCAATGACGTGCACTTGATCCTGTTCCATTCTACATATTCTCCAAATGCTAAGGAGGACTCTGACCTGCTCCTGAAGGATCCTTCCTTGGAAGGACTAGTCCTACCAAGGAAGGATCCTCGACATTGAGATCCTTGACATTGGGCCTGACTGCTTGACACTGGACTTTATTCTGCCCCAGTGGGGGCTGTAGATTACTGCCTGATGAAGCCACGAACATGCAAAAAGACATTTTCATCAGTTTCTGTAGTGGTTATCACGTTCGCCTAACACGCAAAATGTCCCCTGTTCAAAACAGGGCGTAAACACGTTTCTTTGTTCGTGTTGACTTCACACAATCAAACTCTGCTGAGTTGAACCCGCAATACTTTTCACGGAAAAATCTCCCTGTCGTAAAGTCGTGGCCTGGCCTACCGTAGCTTCCATTGTGCAGTAGTCATCAAGTTCAGGAATATCCTTTCTGAAATTGATGCAGAAAAACGAATCCATGCATTTGCTACTTGTTCGATGGCTTACTGCAATTTTGTATTATCAGGCAGCTCGAAAAACACAATGAAGACTCTTCAGCTAATCCGGAATGCTGCAGCACGTGTTCTGACAGGAACCAGGAAAAGAGATCACGTCTCTCTTGTTTTAGCTTCTCTGCATTGGCTTCCAATAAAATCCAGAATATAATTTAAAATCCTTCTTCTCACCTACAAAGCGCTTCATGTTCAGGCACCATCTTCTCTTAAAGAACTCATACTACCTTATGATAGAGTCTCCAAAAGTAGAATGGGAGCCAGAGTGTTCAGCTATCAGGCTCCTCTCCTGTGGAACCAGGTTCCAGTTTGGGTTCAGGTAGCAGACACCATCTCCACATTTAAGAATAGGCTTAAGACTTTCCTCTTTGAAAAAGTTTATAGTTAGGGCTGGCTCAGGAGAGTCCTGAACCCTCAGTTGTGCTGGTATAGGCCAAAGCAGTGCAATTACATTGTAGGTCTGTGTGTCCTTAAAATGGTGCTTTCTGCTGTAAAAAAAAATATGTTGTGTCATTAGAGAAGATACTTGGCTTATATTTTGAAATGCATGCAGGTATACATGCATACAGTTTGCATGCGTTTAGGAACCCATTCTGAAGTTGACTAAAAAGAGGAATTAAAAAAAATCATATTTTGATAAAAAGAAAAGAACCAACCTTTAAGGACAGCTACTCTGTCCAGCGATGGTGGTATAGTGGTGAGCATAGCTGCCATCCAAGCAGTTGACCTGGGTTCGATTCCCAGCCGTTGCAGTAGTTTTAATTTGTGGTTACTTGCTTTATTTCAACCCA
>NW_023269237.1:0-5593 GCF_013103735.1 Etheostoma cragini
AAGGGAACATTTGCTAAGTTTGTACCTTAGGGAACAAAAATGGACCTGTATTGTACCTCTTTTTTTGACAGTGTAGTGTTGTCTCCCGAGTCCCTTTTTAGACTTTTCATTAGTTTCCACAACCACCACCTTATTAGTTTTACTACTAGTTGGAATCCATGGTCAATAACCCTCATTTATATAGAATTATTCCTAATATTAGAGCTAAAAATGCAGAAATTATGAGTTATTTTGACTAATATTTAAGATGGGGTTGTCCAATATTTGTCTCTATTTTGACCCGGGAGGACAACACGAGGACTAAGTTAAGTGTTATTTATGAAAAATTTCTACTTTCTTTCTGAGAAAAACAAACTTCTAGAGTCTGAAAAGCTCCTAAAATAGTTATAAAAAGGAATTTGAATCTTTAAATCAAATTATACCGTTTTTTGTCCCTTTTTGACCCATTTTCAGTGCGTTTGTCCTGTAAAAAAGTGCTTTAATTTGACTTTTTTTTTTTAGTTTCCACCACCTTATTACTACTTAATGGAATCAATGGTCAATAACCCTCATTTATACAGAATTATTCCTAATATTAGAGTTTAAAATGCAGAAATTATGAGTTATTGTGACTAATAGTTGAGATCAGAGGAGTGAAAGAGCGTTGGAAGGAATCCATTTTTTATGGTAATTTGGTTAAAAAGAAGCTCATATTTCAGATATAGATGTGTATTAAAGGGGGTCAGATTTAACCCGGGACAACAGGAGGGTTAACCAACAACAACAACAACACATACGTACTTATAACCATTTAGCATTAATGAGACGCTTTCTCGTCAAAAGCCCAAATTTGACCGACGGAGCGTAAACGAAGAGAAAGAGAAGAAGAGCAGACGTCGTCCCGCGTGGACCTCTGCAGGGTGCATCTATATTTTAGAGAGGTTTTAAAATAGTTTCTCACTCTAATATCAGCTGCAGGCTCCTCCAGGAAACCGCGTGTTCAACGCTGTAAAATAATCTCAAAGACATTAAGACAATTACAAAGCTAACTGAAGCTGCTGAGCTTAGCTTAGCATAAATGTTGGGAGCTTAATATCTTTTTCAACTCCACAACATCAGAGAGAGGAAGGTAGGATTGTCCATCATTCTGCTCTTATTGTGGTAGGATTGTCCATCATTCTGCTCTTATTGTGTTAGGATTGTCCATCATTCTGCTCTTATTGTGGTAGGATTGTCCATCATTCTGCTCTTATTGTGGTAGGATTGTCCATCATTCTGCTCTTATTGTGGTAGGTTTGTACATCGTTCTGCTCTTATTGTGGTTGGATTGTCCGTTACGCTCTTACTTTGATGGGCTTGTCCATCGTTCTTCTCTTATTTTCGTAGGTTTGTCCATCATTCTGCTCTTATTTTGGTAGGGTTGTCTATCATTCTGCTCTTATTTTGGTAGGTTTGTCCATTCTGCTCTTATTTTGGTAGGTTTGTTCATTATTCTGCTCTTATTGTGGTAGGTTTGTCCATCATTCTCTTATTTTGGTAGGTTTGTCCATCATTCTTCTCTTATTTTGGTAGGTTTGTCCATTATTCTTCTCTTATTTTGGTGGGTTTGTCCATCATTCAGCTCTTATTTTGGTAGGTTTGTCCATCATTCTGCTCTTACTTTGGTAGGTTTGTCCATCATTCTGCTCTTATTTTGGTAGGTTTGTCCATCATTCTGCTCTTATTTTGGTAGGTTTGTCCATCATTCTTCTCTTATTTTGGTGGGTTTGTCCATTATTCTTCTCTTATTTTGGTAGGTTTGTCCATCATTATGCTCTTATTTTGGTAGGTTTGTCCATCATTCTGCCCTTATTTTGGTAGGTTTGTCCATCATTCTGCTCTTATTTTGGTAGGATTGTCCATTCTGCTCTTATTGTGGTAGGTTTGTCCATCATTCTCTTATTTTGGTAGGTTTTTCCATCATTCAGCTCTTATTTTGGCAGGTTTGTCCATCATTCTCCTCTTATTTTGGTAGGTTTGTCCATTATTCTTCTCTTATTTTGGTGGGTTTGTCCATTATTCTTCTCTTATTTTGGTGGGTTTGTCCACCATTCAGCTCTTATTTTGGTAGGTTTGTCCATCATTCTGCTCTTACTTTGGTGGGTTTGTCCATTATTCTTCTCTTATTTTGGTAGGTTTTTCCATCATTCAGCTCTTATTTTGGTAGGTTTGTCCATCATTCTCCTCTTATTTTGGTAGGTTTGTCCATTATTCTTCTCTTATTTTGGTGGGTTTGTCCATTATTCTTCTCTTATTTTGGTGGGTTTGTCCACCATTCAGCTCTTATTTTGGAAGGTTTGTCCATCGTTCTGCTCTTATTTTGGAAGGTTTTTCTCTTTAATCTCTCATCTTGTCCTTTGCGAACAAACAGAAAGATAGACTGCAGCTTCCCAAAGTGCCTCTGCTGTCCCCCCCCCCCCCCCCCCCCCCCCCCCCCCCCCCCCCCCCCCCCCCCCCCCCCCCCCCCCCCCCCCCCCCCCCCCCCCCCCCCCCCCCCCCCCCCCGTCCCCCCGTCCCCCCGTCTCCCCCCCGCAGGGTCGGCCATATTGCTCATCCACTATTAAAGCCGCCTCGTCCTCCGGCAGAGACCCACTTCTGCTGAACCCGTTTTCCCGTTAAATATTTCACCGGTCTGGACTTCTGTTATCGACCAATCAGATTCTCAGCGGCTCCTTTAAATAATTCAGCATTTCTTTTATTGTGAAAGGTTTATCTGCACCGCAGAAGCTGGAGTGGAATCAAGACTTTTATTGTGAAAGGTTGAAGCTGGAGCAGAATTAAGTCTTTTATTGTGAAAGGTGTATTGGCAGGGCAGAAACTGGAGCAGAATCAAGACTTTTATTGTGAAAGGTTGAAGCTGGAGCAGAATCAAGACTTTTATTGTGAAAGGTTGAAGCTGGAGCAGAATCAAGACTTTTATTGTGAAAGGTTAAAGCTGGAACAGAATCAAGACTTTTATTGTGAAAGGTTGAAGCTGGAGCAGAATCAAGACTTTTATTGTGAAAGGTTCAAGCTTGAACAGAATCAAGACTTTTATTGTGAAAGGTTGAAGCTGGAGCAGAATCAAGACTTTTATTGTGAAAGGTTGAAGCTGGAGCAGAATCAAGACTTTTATTGTGAAAGGTTAAAGCTGGAACAGAATCAAGACTTTTATTGTGAAAGGTTGAAGCTGGAGCAGAATCAAGACTTTTATTGTGAAAGGTTTATTGGCACAGCAGAAGCTGGAGCGAAATCAACTTTAAAGGTCCTAAAACCTAAAGGGTCCTAAAACTTAAAAGGTCCTAAAACCTAAAGGGTCCTAAAACTTAAAAGGTCCTAAAACCTAAAAGGTCCTAAAACCTAAAAGGTCCTAAAACCTAAAAGGTCCTAAAACCTAAAGGGTCCTAAAACTTAAAAGGTCCTAAAACCTAAAAGGTCCTAAAACCTAAAGGGTCCTAAAGCTTAAAGGAGACTCTAAAGGGTCCTGGGGACTTTAAAGGTCCTAAAACCTAAAGGGTCCTAAAACTTTAAAGGTCCTAAAACTTAAAAGGTCCTAAAACCTAAAGGGTCCTAAAGCTTAAAGGAGACTTTAAAGGGTCCTGGGGACTTTAAAGGTCCTAAAACCTAAAGGGTCCTAAAACTTAAAAGGTCCTAAAACCTAAAGGGTCCTAAAACTTAAAAGGTCCTAAAACCTAAAGGGTCCTAAAGCTTAAAGGAGACTCTAAAGGGTCCTGGGGACTTTAAAGGTCCTAAAACCTAAAGGGTCCTAAAACCTAAAGGTTCCTAAAGGGTTTGTACTGGTCTAAAAGTCTTGCAGAAGGTAGTTGGTGGTGTAGATGGGGAATCCCCGGATCCTTCTAGCCCCTTTTCTAACCCAAACAGTAGGTATAATTTCCCCAAAAATGAGGTTTATTGACCATAAATCCCAAAAATATCCGTTAAAAAAAAAAGTGTTGAAAACGTAAAAGACATTGATTAAAAAAGGGTCAATTTTCAGATTTTTTCTAAAAAAAACACCCAATTAGTGGACTCGTGGACTGAGGAAACTCTATTAAAGAGCTCTATTTCTCCAAACTCTATTAAAGAGCTCTATTTCTCTAAACTCTATTTCTCTAAACTCCATTAAAGAGCTCTATATCTCCAAACTCTATATCTCCAAACTCTATTTCTCTAAACTCTATTTCTCTAAACTCTATATCTCTAAACTCTATCTCTCTAAACTCTATTTCTCTAAACTCTATATCTCTAAACTCTATATCTCTAAACTCCATTAAAGAGCTCTATATCTCTAAACTCTATATCTCTAAACTCTTTCTCTCAACTCTATTTCTCTAAACTCTATATCTCTAAACTCTATATCTCTAAACTATATTAAAGAGCTCTATTTCTCTAAACTCTATTTCTCTAAACTCCATTAAAGAGCTCTTTTTCTCTAAACTCTATATCTCTAAACTCTATATCTCTAAACTCTATTAAAGAGCTCTATATCTCTAAACTCCATTAAAGAGCTCTATATCTCTAAACTCTATTTCTCTAATCTCTATTTCTCTAAACTTCATTAAAGAGCTCTATATCTCTAAACTCTATTTCTCTAAACTCTATTAAAGAGCTCTATATCTCTAAACTCCATTAAAGAGCTCTATATCTCTAAACTCTATCAAAGAGCTCTATATCTCTACACTCCATTAAAGAGCTCTATATCTCTAAACTCTATTAAAGAGCTCTATATCTCTAAACTCTATTTCTCTAAACTTCATTAAAGAGCTCTATATCTCTAAACTCTATTTATCTAAACTTCATTAAAGAGCTCTATATCTCTAAACTCTATCAAAGAGCTTTATATCTCTACACTCCATTAAAGAGCTCTATATCTCTAAACTCTATTAAAGAGCTCTATATCTCTAAACTCTATTTCTCTAAACTTCATTAAAGAGCTCTATATCTCTAAACTCTATCAAAGAGCTCTATATCTCTACACTCCATTAAAGAGCTCTATATCTCTAAACTCAATTAAAGAGCTCTATATCTCTAAACTCCATTAAAGAGCTCTATATCTCTACACTCCATTAAAGAGCTCTATATCTCTAAACTCTATTTCTCTAAACTCCATTAAAAAGCTCTATATCTCTAAACTCTATTAAAGAGCTCTATATCTCTAAACTCTATTTCTCTAAACTTCATTAAAGAGCTCTATATCTCTAAACTCTATTTCTCTAAACTTCATTAAAGAGCTCTATATCTCTAAACTCTATCAAAGAGCTCTATATCTCTACACTCCATTAAAGAGCTCTATATCTCTAAACTCAATTAAAGAGCTCTATATCTCTAAACTCCATTAAAGAGCTCTATATCTCTAAACTCAATTAAAGAGCTCTATATCTCTAAACTCCATTAAAGAGCTCTATATCTCTAAACTCTATTTCTCTAAACTTCATTAAAGAGCTCTATTTCTCTAAGGTCTGTTATGGAGCTTTTGTCTTTTTTTGCCTCTCCTCTGTTCTTCTTTTCTTCTCTTGCATCTGTGTAACGTTGTGATAATATCTCCCACCCTCCCCTCTCTCTCTCCCTCTCTCTCTCTCTCTCTCTGTCTCTCTTT
>NW_023269238.1:0-1048 GCF_013103735.1 Etheostoma cragini
GATATCTGAGGGACAGAAGACATGAAGACAGAGGTCTGTTAGTGATGTCTGAGGGACAGAAGACATGAAGACAGAGGTTTGTAATGTGATGTCTGAAGGACAGAAGACATGAAGACAGAAGCCTGTTAGTGATGTCTGAGGGACAGAAGACATGAAGACAGAGGTCTGTTAGTGATGTCTGAGGGACAGAAGACATGAAGACAGAGGTCTGGTAGTGATGTCTGAGGGACAGAAGACATGAAGACAGAGGTTTGTAATGGGATGTCTGAAGGACAGAAGACATGAAGACAGAAGCCTGTTAGTGATGTCTGAGAGACAGAAGACATGAAGACAGAGGTCTGATAGTGATGTCTGAGAGACAAAGACATGAAGACAGAAGCCTGTTAGTGATGTCTGAGGGACAAAAGACATGAAGACAGAAGCCTGTTAGTGATGTCTGAGGGACAGAAGACATGAAGACAGAGGTCTGTTAGTGATGTCTGAGGGACAGAAGACATGAAGACAGGTCTGTAATGTGATGTATGAGGGACAGAAGACATGAAGACAGAAGTCTCTAATGTGATGTCTGAGAGACAGAAGACATGAAGACAGAAGTCTGTAATGTGATGTCTGAGGGACAGAAGACATGAAGACAGAGGTCTGTAATGTGATGTCTGAGGGACAGAAGACATGAAGACAGAGGTCTGGTAGTGATGTCTGAAGGACAGAAGACATGAAGACAGAGGTTTGTAATGTGATGTCTGAAGGACAGAAGACATGAAGACAGAGGTCTGTAATGTGATGTCTGAGGGACAGAAGACATGAAGACAGAGGTCTGTAATGTGATGTCTGAGGGACAGAAGACATGAAGACAGAGGTCTGGTACAGAAGAGATTTTATTTTATTTATAGTATCAATTCATAACAAGAGTTATAGAGGTCTGTAACATGAAGGTTCTCCCTTTTCTCTCTGTTCTCTCTGTCTCTTCCAATCTAGTGGTTTCAGTCTAGTGGTTTCAGTCTAGTGGTTTCCAGTCTAGTGGTTTCAGTCTAGTGGTTTCAGTCTAGTG
>NW_023269239.1:0-1651 GCF_013103735.1 Etheostoma cragini
GTATGTCGAAAAAAAAGTCATAGTGTGGCGGAAAAAAGTCATAGTATAGTATGGCGAAAAAAGTCAGTATAGTATGGCAAAAAAAGTCATGAAAAAGTCATAGTATAGTATGTCAAAGAAAATCATGAAAACAACATAGTATAGTATGTCGAAAAAAAAGTCATAATATAGTATGTCAAAAGAGTCATAGTATAGTATGTCGGAAAGAAAAGTCACAGTATGGCGAAAAAAAGCCATAGTATAGTATGGCGAAAAAAGTCAGTATAGTATGGCGGAAAAAGTCATGAAAAAGTAAAAGTATAGTATGTCGAAAAAAAAGTCATAGTATAGTATGGCGAAAAAAGTCAAGAAAAAGTCATAGTATGTCGAAAAAAAGAATAATGAAAAAGTCACAGTATAGTATGGCAAAAAAAGTCATGAAAAAGTCATAGTATAGTATGTCGCAAAAAGTCATAGTATAGTATGTCGGAAAGAAAAGTCATAGTTTAGTATGGCGAAAAAAGTCATAGTATAGTATGGCGAAAAAAGTCATAGTATAGTATTTCATATAAAGTCAGAAGTATGTCATAAAAAGTCATAGAATAGTATTTCGAAAAAAGTCATATTATAGTATGTCAAAGAAAATCATGAAAACATAGTCTATTATGGCAAAAAAAAGAGTCATAGTATAGTAAGTCGCAAAACTCATAGTATAGTATGTCGAAGAAAATCATGATAACGTCATAGTATAGTATGTCGGGAAAAAAAGTCATGAAAAAGTCATAGTATAGTATGTCGAAAAAAAGTCATAGTATAGTATGGCGAAAAAAGTCATAGTATAGTATGGCGAAAAAAGTCATGAAAAAGTCATAGTATAGTATGGCGAAAAAAAGTCATAGTATAGTATGTCGCAAAATGTCATAGTATAGTATATCAAAGAAAGTCATGAAAACAACATAGTATAGTATGGCGAAAAAAAGTCAGTATAGTATGGCGAAAAAAGTCATGAAAAAGTCATAGTATAGTACGTCGAAAAAAAAGTCATAGTATAGAATGGCGAAAAAAGTCATAGTATAGTATGTCGAAAAAAAAGTCATAGTATAGAATGGCGAAAAAAGTCACAGTATAGTATGGCAAAATAAGTCATGAAAAAGTCATAGTATAGTATGTCGAAAAAAAAAGTCATGAAAAAAGTCAAAGTATAGTATGGCGAAAAAAAGTCATAGTATAGTGTGTCGAAAAAAGTCATAGTATAGTATATCAAAGAAAGTCATGAAAACAACATAGTATAGTATGTCGAAAAAAAAGTCATAGTATAGTATGTCGAAAAAAGTCAAGAAAAAGTCATAGTATAGTATGTCGGAAAAAAAGTCATAGTATAGTGTGTCGAAAAATAAAGTCATGAAAAAGTCATAGTATAGTATGTCGGGAAAAAAAAATAATGAAAAAGTCACAGTATAGTATGGCAAATAAAGTCATGAAGAAGTCATAGTATAGTATGGCGAAAAAAAGTCATAGTATAGTATATCAAAGAAAATCATGAAAACCACATAGTATAGTATGTCGAAAAAAAAGTCATAGTATAGTATGTCGGAAAAAAAAGTCATAGTTTAGTATGGCGAAAAAAGTTATGAAATAGTCATAGAATATATGTCAAAAAAAGTCATAGTAT
>NW_023269240.1:0-1962 GCF_013103735.1 Etheostoma cragini
CTAATGTGCTTTGAGTTGCACCACTGAAAACAAGTCAGTCTGCATGACCACATTATGTTTTCACAAGTGCCAGTAAAATTGTAATTTTATCCATCCTCCATCAAACACTGATAACAGACTCTTGGGCTGCCTAGTGCACCAACAACCAAAATGAAGCTAACATGCATGAATGAAATCTAGAAGTTAACATCACTAGAAATGAGCTGTTTGCCTTCACACAAACATTCCCAATTTGTGCAATGGCTACTCCCAAATATTAGCAAAGGACAGCTGCATTGGCCGGGAATCGGACCCTGGAATTGGACCCACGTCTCCCGCGTGGCAGGCGAGAATTCTACCACTGAACCACCAATGCCCAATGTGACTTGAGTTGCACCACTGAAAACAAGTCAGTCTGCATGGCCACAATATGTTTTCACAAGTGCCAGTAAAAACGTAATTTTATCCATCTTCCATCAAACACTGATAACAGACTCTTGGGCTGCCTAGTGCACCAACAACCAAAAATGAAGCTAACATGCATGAATGAAATCTAGAAGTTAACATCACTAGAAATGAGGTGTTTGCCTTCACACAAACATTCCCCTTTTGTGCAATGGCAGGCGAGAATTCTACCACTGAACCACCAATGCCTAATGTGCTTTTAATTGCACCACTGAAAACAAACCAGTCTGCTTGGCTACAATATGTTTTCACAAGTGCCAGTAAAAACGTAATTTTATCCATCTTCCATCAAACACTGATAACAGACTCTTGGACTGCCTAGTGCACCGGCAACCAAAACAAAGCTAACATGCATGAATGAAATCTAGAATTTAACATCACTAGAAATGAGCTGTTTGCCTTCACACAATCTTTCCCCTGTTGTTCAATGACTACTCCCGAGTATTAGCAAAGGAAAGCTGCATTGGCCGGGAGTCGGACCCGGGTCTCCCGCGTGGCAGGCGAGAATTCTACCACTGAACCACCAGTGCCTAAAATGCTGTGAGTTGCACCACTGAAAACAAATCAGTCTGCGTGGCCACATAATGTTTTCACAAGGGCCAGTAAAAACGTAATTTTATCCATCTTCCATCAAACACTGATAACAAACTCTTGGGCTGCCTGGTGCACCGACAACCAAAAAGAAGATAACATGCATGAATGAAATCTAGAAGTTAACATCACTAGAAATGAGCTGTTTGCCTTCACACAAATATTCGACTTTTGTGCAATGACTACTCCCGAGTATTAGCAAAGGAAAGCTGCAATGGCCGTGAATCGGACCCGGGTCTCCCGGATGGCAGACGAGAATTCTACCACTGAACCACCAATGCCTAATGTGATTTTAATTGCACGACTGAAAACAAATCAGTCTGCGTGGCCACATAATGTTTTCACAAGTAGCAGTAAAAACGTAATTTTATCCATCTTCCATCAAACACTGATAACAAACTCTTGGGCTGCCTGGTGCACCGACAACCAAAAAGAAGATAACATGCATGAATGAAATCTAGAGGTTAACATAACTAGAAATGAGCTGTTTGCCTTCACACAAACATTCCCCTTTTGTGCAATGGCAGGCGAGAATTCTACCACTTAACCACCAATACCTAATGTGCTTTTAATTGCACCACTGAAAACAAATCAGTCTGCATGGCCACATTATGTTTTCAAAAGAATAAGTAAAAACGTAATTTTATCCATCTTCCATCAAACACGGATAACAGACTCTTGGGCTGCCTAGTGCACCGGCAACCAAAATGAAGCTAACATGAATGAATGAAATCTAGAAGTTAACATCACTAGAAATGAGCTTTTTGCCTTCACACAAATATTCGACTTTTGTGCAATGAATACTCCCGAGTATTAGCAAAGGAAAGCTGCATTGGCCGTGAATCAGATCCGGGTCTCGCGGATGGCAGACGAGAATTCTACCACTGAACCACCAATGCCTAATATGCTTTGAGTTGCACCACTGAA
>NW_023269241.1:0-1035 GCF_013103735.1 Etheostoma cragini
GTAGCAGACCCGCCTTACCAAATATTTCACATGTGGACCACTAGGTGGCGCTACAATGACGTCAAACGTGTTTTTGCCGATAACTCCCACAATATACATCACTCATTGAAAATCTTTACGTCCACATGTTCACTAAATCACGTGGAGACACATGAGACAGGCCACGCCCATTTCCTTTCACAATTATTTTCCCAATATTGTGACAAGTGCAAAACAGACTTTAACGAACTCGTCCTAGGCCGTGCAACAGACCCGCACGAAACCTGGTTTGTAGCATCTCCAGATGGCCTTGACAAAAAGTTGCATAAAGATTATTTATACAATAAAAATTGCGCATATTACGCACAAACAAATTTGTGTAGCTAACTCTGAAGAAACTGACTTTGCCATATCTCGGCCAAAATGAATTCTATCAAAGCCAAACTTGATAACATTCCTTGCCATGACCCTCTGACGCTGCGAAAGAAATTTCACGAACGTTGGCCACTAGGGGGCGCTATAAATACAACAAGTTTATATCTCATGAACCGCTCATCCGAATTTTACAAAATTTAATGGATACCATCTAGGCCCACTCCTGAGGTGGTCCTTACAGTGGGGTACTGATTGGTTCAAGTGGGCGTGGCCTATGGGCCAACGTCTGCATTAACCACTTCCACTAAAGTGAATTACTTGAAATTAACAGTGCAGATGTGGAAAGACAGAGTTTCACTGTGATATTAATCTGTAGCGTTACATGCGCCTATCGATATTTCCCGACCTCTGCCTCCCCAACAACTTCGCTTTGGGTTCCGCTTTCGTGCGCTCCCCGGGTCGCTGGGGACGACTTGCGAGGGGAGGCTTGGACCCCGTTGAAACTGCGTGCAGTTCTAGTTTTAGATTAATGCATTTACACATCAACTTTCTTTTAGATTAGTGCACATACACATCTACTTTCCTTGTAAAATATTCAAATAAACATGAACTTTCTTGTAGATTAATGCATATACACATCAACTTTCTTGTCATTATATCATCAACATTCATTATGTCATC
>NW_023269242.1:0-1533 GCF_013103735.1 Etheostoma cragini
GCATACCTTTAGTCTCCATTCAACTGCGTAGTCGTTGGACGCGTGGGGAGGCTAATGGGATCGGAACACACCTAACCCAGCCAGTGCCTTTCGGATAACCTTTTCCTTCCATAACTTTCACAACCGTTAACCCACCAAATGGCTGATTTCCTTAAGAGACTGGTTATCCGGTTCATTGATATATCTCTTACCCCCTTCCCATTTGGGAGGGGAGTGTAGAGAGGCAGAGTATGCCTAGACCGGCAAGGAAGTGTGTGTACCGTAGACACGGTCCCTCTTCTTCTCTCTGCTCCAAATTTTCTTGACAACCAGAGGGGAATTGTCGTCCTCTCCAGGCCCTCATGGGCACGGCTGATGAAGACAACGGTGTGCGGTGGACTCCATAGGTTAATGATTAACTCAATCTCAAACCCTACAGCTTTTAGAGATAAGGTTATGGCATTACATGCTCTAAGCCCCGCTCATAAACGTCATGAAGCGATGTTCCAACTACTTCCGATTTTTCTACAGTTACTAGACTTATGCTAATTGATGCAGAAGACTTAGAGGTTCAAATTGAACTTTATTGCAAGTGGCTCAGACATTCAGAGGTAAGGTTACAGCATTAAAGGCTCAAGCCACGCCCACAAACGATATTAACAGCAATATTTGCTACAAAAACGAGTTTTCCCTTACTTCCTTTCGTCGTATCGAGATGAGACTTACATCATAGTATTCAGGGAACTCTACTCGTCCTTCCTGGTGTTCTTCCCTCACCTTAACGTCTTCTCCAAATTTTGAACTCTGAAACCGCGGCAATACGTACTGGCGCGTTTAATGACCTCAGGTGTGCAGTCTACTACCTTCAATTAAAATAGAAACAGTGCCACCTGTAGTTGCGCGGTGTATGGAACACAGGGGTTAAATCAAGAAGCTGGCCTTGGACTCTGGGCCTCCAGATCCTCTGGCCAGACGGATAAGATGCTTCTAATGCTGTATACAGACATCTAGTGGATCAGAGGGTAAGTGGATGTTAGTTGTTTAATTTATGAATGTCTAAGTTAATAATATATATTGTATATTTGATAACATATAATTTAAATAGAATAAAAGCAATGATCATTGTATATAGACTACTGTAATACAATTTTCAAATGGTATTTTTCCTGATATACGGCAGCACTTTGGTGTCTAAAATATTCTCTGTAAAAGTCTTCAAAAATAAAACTTAGAGCAAATAAACTTCAAAATACATCCTACTACACTTCAAAATAGACTATAATAAATCCTACAAAATTTCAATTGGCTATGGGACACACGCCGGGATTTGATCAACCCCGGTTGGGCCGCCCTTGGAGGAGGGTGTCTAGTGGTAATGGCCGAAACACCTGATGATTCCAAGGTTCTCTACTGATGATGTGTCCTACTATTTAGAATAAAATTATTTTGGTAATAAAAACCTTAACCTTGTAAGGAAACCAATAAAACACAATCACACCACAGATCAATTTTAATTACAAAATTAGACAAATGATGATTCTCTAACGGCAAGCA
>NW_023269242.1:1633-7166 GCF_013103735.1 Etheostoma cragini
TCTGGAGTGTGGTCTATCTGTATAGTGTCTTGAGATAACTCTTGTTATAAATTGATACTATAAATAAAATTGAATTGAGTTGAATTGAAATTATTCGTGGTGTGAAAACTCCAAAAACCTTGTTTGAGAAAGGAAATTACGTCACTTTATCACAGAGGGATATTTGCATTGTGGGCAAAAGTACATAAAAATATAACATACAAATATATTGAGGTGGGGATGAATCACATGGACAGACATTCATGCTGGGTGTTTTTTTATATTTTATTCATTGTGGAATTTGCGTCGCTGCTGTTTCTGAGGCTCTTATTTTGTTAACTGCAGAAAGGAAGTGGTATGCCTGATGGTTGTCAGTGGGCTTGAAAGTAAGAGGTTTGTGTGTCAAAGTCCAGAGTGTGTGTGTGTGTGTGTGTGTGTGTGTGTGTGTGTGTGTGTGTGTGTGTGTGTGTGTGTGTGTGTGTGTGTGTGTGTGTGTGTGTGTGTGTGTGTGTGTGTGTGTGTGTGTGTGTGTGTGAGAGAGAGAGAGAGACAGGCTGAACAATTCCTTTAGATCATCATGGAGAAGAAGAAGATCTTGTGTGTCGGTCTGGTGTGTCTCGACATCATCAACGTGGTTGATAAATACCCAGAAGAAGACACAGACACCAGGTAAGAACCCATGCTGATGCTAACACACACAGCAGGTTAACACACAGGCTGAAGCTAACACACACAGCAGGTTAAAACACAGGCTGATGCCGACACAGACAGCAGGTTAGCACACAGGCTGATGCTAACACACACAGCAGGTTAGCACACAGGCTGAAGCTAACACAGACAGCAGGTTAATACACAGGCCGATGCTAACACACACAGCAGGTTAACACACAGGCTGAAGCTAACACACACAGCAGGTTAAAACACAGGCTGATTCTAACACACACAGCAGGTTAACACACAGGCAGAGGCTAACACACACAGCAGGTTAAAACACAGGCTGATGCTAACACAGACAGCAGGTTAACACACAGGCCGATGCTAACACAGACAGCAGGACTAACACACAGTAGTTTAACACACAGGCCGATGCTAACACAGACAGCAGGTTAACACACAGGCTGAAGCTAACACAGACAGCAGGTTAATACACAGGCCGATGCTAACACAGACAGCAGGTTAGCACACAGGCTGATGCTAACACACACAGCAGGTTAGCACACAGGCTGATGCTAACACACACAGCAGGTTAGCACACAGGCTGATGCTAACAAACAGCAGGTTAACACACAGGCTCATACTAACACACACAGCAGGTTAGCACACAGGCTGAAGCTAACACAGACAGCAGGTTAATCAGGGCTGCCATCTTTTCCCCATACCTTGGAGTGAGATTTGAGGGGGCCAACCCATATTTCGTCGTGTACAAAGCAATTTCTTTGGGTATTTATCCCGTAGGGTTTAAATTGGGATTTGTCATATGTGGGGGGATGGGGCCCTTTCTAGGGGAGGCTGGGGGTATGCCCCCGCAGGGAAAAAAACTTGAAAAATAGACCATTAAATGGCACTTTCTGGAGAGTTTTTTTGCAAAAAAAAATGGAGAAACCAAGTATTACATGATATGTGCAAAACTGTAGGGTTAAGAACCTTTCTGTTGTTGTAGTATCAACAGGTTTTAGGGCATTTAGCATTTACATTATTTACGTTATTAACTTCTTATGATATAAGAACTGACCCAGACAATGTGCCAAACATAATGAGCCACATGAAGAGACAGGAGAATATGTCAGCAACAGCTGAGAAGATTTGGGTCTGTGGGGAACAGGTCCAGGGGTCCATGGTGTAGGGACCAGGGACCCAAAGTTAAATTAATGTTGAGGGATAAACTAAGACCACTGAAATTCTAAAGAATAAGAACCACTGAGTTACATAAATTCTTATCCTTTAACGTTTGTGCCAAGGATCAGTAATGTTTGGCCCTCATATGGTGATGCTGATGAGGGCCAAACACACACAGCAGGTTAGCACACAGCCTGAGGCTAGCACAGAGAGCCGGTTAGCACACAGGCTAATGCTAACACAGACAGCAGGTAATAGGTGATCAGATGATAATCTTCCAATAAATAATCATTAAAACATTGTAAAAGTGCAACGTAGCAATCAAAGGTGTATCTATGTATGTAGTTTTATTTTCTTCATGCTGTGATGTCATCCTCTCTGCTGTGATGTCATCCTCTCTGCTGTAATGTCATCCTCTCTGCTGTAATGTCATCCTCTCTGCAGGTGTTTGTCACAGCGTTGGCAGCGAGGAGGAAACGCATCCAACTGCTGCACGGTGCTGTCGCTGCTCGGAGCCTCGAGCGCCTTCATGGGCTCACTGGCCCCTGGACCCGTGGCTGAGTGAGTCCTCATCAATAATATAACAATATCAATAATATCTTGGGGGGGTTAGGGGCCTTCATGGGCTCGCTGGCCCCTGGACGATAAAGCCTTTACAGTGGGCGCCCCCACCCTATGGAACAACCTCCCCACGCATATTAAAGCGGCACAGACCTTACAAACATTTAAATCACTGCTCAAGACGCACCTGTTTGCTGCAGCTTTTAACCCTCGTTAACCTGGATTCTGATATTTTAAAGTGTTTGTCTCCCTGTGATGTATTTTGGTTGGAGTGATTTTTACACTTGTTATTTATGTATTTGACATCGACCCTATTCAGCACTTTGGTCAACTGTTGTTGTTTTTAAATGTGCTATATAAATAAAATTGACATTGACATTGTCATTGGACCCGTGGCAGAGTTAGTCCTTATGGGTTAGGGGCCTTCCTGGGCTTGCTGGCCTCTGGACCTGTGGCTGAGTGAGTCCTCATCAAGAATATAATAATATGTATAATAACTTGGGGGGTTAGGGGGCCCGAGATATGACACATGCCTTTGGTGTGGGAGAGCCAAGTTTGACTCCCACTGAGATCCACCAGTGTGTCCCTGAGGAAGGCACTTAACCCCTACTTAACCCCTAGTTTCCTATTAAACATATTATATAGAGATGTAACGTAGGGTTGAGACCCACTTTCCTGTCTGTAGTTTTATTTTGGAGGATTTTCAGAAGTTCCATATCGATGTGTCTCTGGTGTCTGAGCACGCTCAGTGTTTTCTTCCTGCTTCTGTGGTCGTCAGCAGCATCAGCACAGGAAGCCGCACCATCCTGCACATGAACAGGTGTGTGTGTGTCTGTGCGTGTGTGTCTGTGTGTGTGTGTGTGTGTGTGTGTGTGTGTGTATGTGTGTGTGTGTGTGTCTCGCTAATTGCCTCTATTTCAGAAACATCACCTTTGTCATCACAGAGCATCTCCTTCCTTGACAGATAAGTCAACTTCAGTGCTTTTATTGTGAAAGACAGAGTTGATGTGTAGCCGCTTCCTGTGTCTGTCTGTGTGTCAGTTTCATCATGGCTGACTTCTCGCAGCGTGCGATCGATGTGGCGGGGGTGGTTTGGCAGGCCGAGGGTCAGACTCCGTCTGCGTGTTGTGTTGTTTGTCCGTCCAGCGGATCTCGAACCGTCGTCCTCTCTGACACGTAAGACGCCCTGACGACGGCACACAGCGGTCACTGAACACCTCTTTATCAATGTGGCCTTGTTACCCTGGAGACCGGCTGACATCACTCCTACACGTTTATTAAACGAGGTCATTTTCATTGAGATTACAAATCTCTCTGTATGGCAGCAATCCATATTATTATTATTATTATTATTATTATTATTATTATTATTATTATTATAATACAAAGCACAAATGGTCAAAATCAGCTAAGGAAGCATTTGCAGAGTCCAATTGAATTAGCCTTGAACTACTCTAAATATAAACCATATAATATATGATATATGCAGCTCTGAAACTGTCTGAAAACATAAAACCTGACAGAGCCGTAGGTCATAGTTATTAGTTTTTAAAATCAACCCAATTGTATAATCGAGGCAAGGCAGCTTTATTTGTATAGCACATTTCAGCAACAGGGCAATTCAAAGTGCTTTACACAAAATCTGTTAAACAGATAACACACAGGTACAAACAGTTAAAAATTATAAGCATATAAAACACATAAAAACAAAATTGACACATAAAACACAAGAATAAAAGTTACAGTGCAGCATAAAAAATTTAAGATAAAACATATGAATGGACAGTTTAAAACAAAATAGAACATTAGGACACATAAAACACAAGAATAAAAGTTACAGTGCAGCATAAGAAATTTAATTATTTCAGAACACATCTACTGTTCCCCGCTTGGGGAAATTATGTCACTCAGTTCTGTCCCTGTAAGAAGGAAAATATCAATGGTACCTTCACTTTTAGCTTTTATCTGTCCCCTGGCAGCACATTTTTTGTGCACTTTTCCAACAGTGCGTCACTCACCCGTGTCTGTTCGTTAAAGAAATGAGCAGTCATTTAAAGAAAGGCAGCATCAAAAAGAAAGGTCTTCAGCCTTGATTTAAAAGAACTGAGAGTACCAGCAGATCTGCAGCTTTCTGGGAGTTTATTCCAGATATGAGGAGCATAGAAACTGAAAGCTGCTTCACCCTGTTTAGTTCTGACTCTGGGGACAGAAAGTAGACCTGCCCCAGATGACCTGATAGGTCTGGGGGGCTCATAGTGTAGTAGCAGATCAGAAATGTATTTTGGACCTAAATTGTTAAGTGATTTATAAACTAGCAAAAGTACTTTGAAATCAATTCTTTGAGACACAGGAAGCCAGTGTAAAAAATCAGACAGTGAGCTGGAGAACCACATTTACCTTCTACACCTCACTGCAACCTGTCTAATCTAAGAGAACTACATTTACCTTCTACACCCCACTGCAACCTGTCTAAACTAAGAGAATGGATAACATCCAGAGCAGGCACTGGTTAAATAAAGATAACAATACTTTTCCAATGATGTAGGATCCTGGGACATTCTTTTTTTGTTGTCCATCCATCTCTCAATCCATCTTTGTCCTCTTATCCGGTATCGGGTAGCAAATGGGGGGGGACCCCAAACTTGCCTTTCCAAAGGCACTTTAACCTGCTCAGACTGGGGGATCCAGAGGTGTTCCCAGGCCAGGTTGGAGATATAATCTCTCCACCTAGTCCAGGGTCTTCCCCAAGACCTCCTCCCAGCTGGACGTCCCTCCACCTAGTCCTGGGTCTTCACGGACCTTTTCCCAGCTCTACTCCGAGCTCCCCTCTAATGACTGAGCCTCTCACCCGATCCAACCGCACCCTCCCCCCTAATAAGGAAACCCGTTTCAGCCGATTGTACCCGACTGTAATGCTTTGCATTCTTGCTCAGCTCTCTTTTCATCCCAATGGTGCAATAATACCCCTCCGCTGCTCCGTTACTCTGGGATAACATGTCCCAGAAAGACTCCTTCAGTTGGATGGCTTCCCTGACCACCGATGTCTACCAGGGTGGGTTACGAAAAGGCGTGAGTTGATAGTCTGTTGGACAATGGCCTCCTCCAGAAGTTCCCAATTAACCCACACTACCCGTTTGGGCTTACCAGGTCTGTCCTG
>NW_023269242.1:7176-47657 GCF_013103735.1 Etheostoma cragini
CCCCCCCCCCGCCCCCCACCAGGTCTGTCCAGAGCTCCCTACCCCCAACCAACTTGGCAATCAGTGTGGCAATCAGTTGACAGCTCCTCCTCTCTTTTCACCCGAGTGTCCAAAACATATGGCCTCAGATCAGATGAAACCATTATAAAATCGATCATTGACCTTCGGCCTAGTGTGCTGTGGTACCACGTACACTTATGAGCACCCTAGGGTGCTCTGGTACCACGTACACTTATGAGCACCCTAGGGTGCTGTGGTACAACGTGGACTTATGAGCACCCTAGGGTGCTCTGGTACCACATACACTTATGATAACCCTAGGGAGCTCTGGTACCACGTACACTTATGAGCACGCTATGCTTGAACATGGTGTTTGTTATGGATAATCCATGACTAGACCAGAAGTCCAAAATCAGACCACCACTCTGGTGCAGGTCAAAGAGCCGTTCCTCCCAATCAGCCTCTTGATGTATCTCCATCATCGCCCACGTGCGTTAAAGTCCGCCATCAGAACTATGGAGTCCCCTACTGGAGCCCCATACTGGACTCCATCCCCATCCAGGACGAATTCTTGTTTGGTGCATTTGCACAAACAACAGTCACATCCCCCCCCCCCCATCAACCGCAGGATTTGGATTTGTCTGTTTTGTCAAAACATACTTGTAGCTAGCTCCGACCACCCACATGATGTTAACCATAACAATCCGGTTTAAGCTCCACCCATCTTGTGGTACAGGATGATAAATATAAACATACTGAGGTGTTTTGTGAACGCTGTTTGACCCGCCTGAAGGAAGCATGAACTCCTGATCCTGGTCTAATGAACCACCAGCCTGAAGGAAGCATGAACTCCTGATCCTGGTGTAATGAACCACTGCAGAGTAAGCTTTTGATGTCCTGAAAACGCCTCGTCCGACGGACTCCAGGTCTGGACGCCAGGTCTGGACGCCTCTGGACGCAAGGTCTTGACTCCTGGAACAGCTTTTTAAAGAGCAGACTCATTGTTAGGTTTATGCAACAAAACTACTTGTATGATTTAGGGTTAATGACTGACGTTAGTTATTAGTTATTAGCTACGTGAGTTATAAGTTAATGTTGACCTTTGAGGTCACGTGGCTATGAGTTAGACCTCTTCCTTACCCAGACTTTGATCAGATAGTGAGGATTGTATTTTATTTGTATGGATCGACCAATCAGATGGAGTGCGGGTCAGCTGACTTTTATCTTTGTCTGTGTGAAAAAATGAAGAAAAACAGAAAATTAGAGTTTGTGAAGAGGTGAAGTAGGTTCCACTAATGAAAGAAAATAAACACCCATCCTACATCATTACTTCGTCTCGTCACTTTGTACATTTAAGAATTCAACATCGTTTGAGATGGATATTGATATCATGGCCATGAGGATGTAGTTAGCTTAGCACAAACACACAATATATTTTATTATTCCTATCAAGGATATAGTTTATTATTCCTATCAACGTCTTTTATTACTCATATCGATGATATCTTTCATTCCTATCGACGATATTTTTTGGGCTTCATCACAAGCTCATAGCTTTAGTCAGTTGGAGCCTCTGCAGTGGTTTGGGATTAATTCATCAACGCTGATTCGTTTAACATAATTTATAATTTATACTGTTTATTGATTCCCAGTAATATCTCTGATTCACACTGAAATATGATGAAATATGTTCTGTAATCTGCCGTCTGTAAGGAGTTTTCTTCTAAACTGATGAAATTAAATGTAGCTATACATGTGTTTTAAAGATACAAATAAATGTTTTCTGTAAATTGTTGAAATGCACCGATTACAACTGATTTTTTCATGGAGTCTGAGCAGCCGATACTGATGCTGACAGACTCCAAGCTTGTTAATCGGCCTGGTGCATCAGCAGTAAACTCAACTTTTTCAAAGAAGGAAGCGACACATAATACAAAAAATGAAACGGACCCTTAATTAGACATCGTTAGTCCTGACAGACCCATGAATCAATCACCTTTAATTAGAAAGTGTTAGAATATTATTCTATAATATATGTTATATAGGTTATTAACAAGGTACTTCAGTTGGTCAGTTAGTCCTCGGCCTGATGATGTCATAGTGATGTCATCAAGCTGAGACTTTGAGTGACGGACTGAAGTGACATCACTTCCTGTCCACCAGGAACCTTCCTGATGTCACTGTGGAGGATTTCTCTAGAATCGACCTGGGTCAGTTCAGCTGGATCCACTGGGAGGTGAGCTGAACCAGGCTTACCCAGTCTAACCTTAACACAGGCTAAACCAGGCTAATCAGACTAACCCAGACTTTTTTTTATATTCCCCCCCCCGCAATTTGTTCCACTAATTGAAATCTCTTTAAATACACATTAACATGAATTCAACACACTGTAGTAAACAGATAAATGGAGGCAGAAGATGTCTTTCAGTCATCAATGCACACATTCAGCAACACACAGGAGCTCTTTCAAGCCAGTTTGATATGACACAATTTTATACAATATATATAATTAGGGGGTCCCCGCTCAATCTCGCCATTAGTTTGGGGGTCCTTGGCCTGGAAAACGTTGAAGACCCCTGCCCTAGATCATTCAGGGTTAGTAACAGAGGTACCTGGTGTTAGTCTAAATGTGATTAACTCATACAGGGTTAATAACAGTTACCTGGTGTTAAAGTCTAAATGTGATTAACTCATACAGGGTTAGTAACAGAGGTACCTGGTGTTAGTCTAAATGTGATTAACTCATACAGGGTTAGTAACAGAGTTACCTGGTGTTACAGGGCCGAAATGCAGAAGAGCAGGTGAAGATGATCCAGCAGGTTGGGATGTATAACAGCATGTTGCCACAGCAACAGAAAATCACCGTCTCCGTGGAGATAGAGAAGACCAGAGAGACGCTGAATCAGCTGTTTCCTCACGGTGATTTGGTGCGAGTCTTTCAAACCCTCAAACATCTGTCCATCTTAAACCTTCTCACTCCCATTGCGTAAAAGACGATACACCTTTTATCTAAAAGTCTCCTTTAACATCATATTGAAGGCCTTTTATCTACAAGTCTTCTTTAACTTCATATCTGAAGGCCTTTTATCTATGAGGCTGAATCTCATTTCTCTGTCTTACCCCTTCCCCTTACCCTAGCTTTTGCGCGGTCACGCGGGACCTAGTGCTGACCCAATTGTTAAGGGTAGGGGATAGACCGAGGGGTGTATACCCCTAGAAACCAAGTGTGGACGCAACCTCACTTGCAAACACACAAGCAACTGTAGCTGCCGCATCGACCAGAGAGACACATAAATGTAAGTACTTTCGGCTTAAATAATTGATTTTAAAGTTACGATAGTCTTGTTTTGTGGTCTATGCAGTCCTGTACATATATACTGCAACCATGTTCCTAACTGAACTTTAAAAAAATCGCTAGCTTGAAATGCTAACGTTAATCGATAACGCTAATTGCTAACGCTAACGTTGATTTGCACAACAGTCCTGCATTTCTCTGCCTTGAATGGACTGTATACATCGCATGGATTGTATAGCTATTTATATTAATATTAACGGTCTATGATACATAGCTATGTGCTTTACATGTACCGTCCTGTATCACACAGGGACCCCGGAGGACACAGCAGCTGGTCCACTTTGGGGCTGAAAACGCAGAAGTTTCCTAATTCATGTGTTCATGTTGTACCCATTCATTATTGCATTGGTGCTGTATTATTTTAATAATTTGTAATTAATCTGTTCATTGATCATGCACTTGTATGTTGTTGTTGGTTTTGATATGAGACACTGATGAAATGTGGGGGGGTGAGGGGTGGTTACAGACCAACAGGCATCAGAATGGTCTGGAATATCAGAACAGCTGTAAATAATTTGATTGTTTGTGCTCTTGTGTGTATTTTTTTAGTTTTACACATATGAGTGCCTTTCCATATGTGTGACATGTTAGTTGGGGTTCTAATAATTGATAATGGTTCTGTAACATCATTTTATGTAATGTTTTTCCCGGTTATGTTCAGTTCATCAGAAATAAAGACCGATTTTTGTTAACAAAATGTTTTTGTGAACATCAATGACATTCAAACGGTGATAACTGAAACAGATATACAACACACCATGTATACATGGTGTATATGTATGTACACATGATACATGTATACACAGATGTATTGCAAACAGACCTAAGTACTAAACAGATAAGAACATCTGCCTCTGCACCACCACAGTGAACATAAAATAACTATAAAATATATAAATGCATATGACACTGTTGTCCATACCCACACAGTCAACATACAGAGACTGTATCTTGTAAGTTTGTGATTAATTCTGTATGTTGATGTAACCAAGTGGTGTCCCATTTCAAAGGGATATGTTTTCACCCCTATCCCTTACCCCTTGGTTTCAAGGGCCAAGTGGTAGGGGCAAGGGGCAAGGGGTAGGGGTAAGACAGAGAAATGGGATTCAGCCTAAGTCTCCTTTAACATCATATCTGAAGGCGTTTTATCTTTAAGTCTCCTTTAACATCATATCGAAGGCTTTTTATCTTTAAGTCTCCTTTAACATCATGTCTGAAGGCCTTTTATGTAAAAGAAGACGGGCTAGGGTTGGTCAACATTAGCTAGGGTTAGCATTAGCTATGGTTAGGCTTAGCATTAGCTAGGGTTAGGATCAGCTAGGGTTGAGGTTTGCTAGGGTTAAAGTTAGCTAGGGTTAAAGTTAGCTGGGGTTGAGGTTCCATCTCGTCATGAGTCTTTGGTCTGAATGGGACTAGTTTTCTATTCTTCAGGGTTTTGATTTCTTATTCATGTGTTTTATGTGTCCTTCAGAGTTTTCATGTCTTCAGGGTTTTCATGTCTTCTTCAGGTTTTTCATGTCTTTTTCAGGTGTTTCATGTGTCCTTCAGGGTTTTCATGTCTTCAGGGTTTTCATGTCTTCTTCAGGTGTTTAATGTGTCCTTCACGGGTTTTATGTCTTCTTCAGGTGTTTGTCAGTAAGGACGTGGCTCGTCACCTGGGCTTCCTGTCAGCTGAAGCTGCCGTTAGAGGACTCTACAGTCGGGTCAAACCAGGGTGAGCGGAGGTCAAACGTCAGCTGAGAGAAAATATGACAGTAGCAAGTTTACTCTCTCTCAGTCTCTCTCTATATTTCTCTGACCTGTCTGTTTCTTAGAGCTGTCCTGATCTGTGCCTGGGCAGAAAAGGGAGCAGATGCTTTGGGTCCTGATGGTTTGGTCTTACATTCGGACGCTTTTCCTCCTGAAACTCTCGTTGACACTCTGGGAGCCGGAGACACTTTCAACGCCGCCGTCATCTTCACCCTGTCCAATGGTGAGACATGTCACTGTCCAATGCTGAGACATTTCGATGTCCAATGCTGAGACATTTCACTGTCCAACGCTGAGACATTTCACTATCCAACGCTGAGACCTATGTAATAGATGTTTCATGTTGAAACTGTCCGACTTGCGAACAGTTTTCTGAAGGCTGTGAAAATGTCCGATGAGACCTTAAAATGAGGACTTATCTTGTCCGTTATTTGTCCAATGCTGAGACATAAGTACTAGATGTTTGCGGTTAAAACTGTCCCGTCCATTATTTGTCCAACACTGAGACATAAGCACTAGATGTTTCATGTCATATTCCAGCATATAAATGTGATTTTAGTCTTTTAGTTTTCTGACATTTAGATGTTTGTTTTAAAGATTGTTTTGTGTATTTTGACAGTATTAAATAGAGATTCAAACAATCAATGGAATACTAAGGTTTATGATTTTTTTTAAGTGACTATGGACACCATATGTCAGCTTTGTGTTAAAGAAGGACCACGTACATGACGTTTACAAACCCAATGCCAGAAAAGTTGGGACACTGTACAAATTGTGAATAATAACAGAATGCAAAGATGTGGAAGTTTCAAATTTCAATATTATGTTGAAACTGAGAAAATGTAAAATTTTAAGGAAAAAACAAGTTGAACACAACACATCTCAAATTAGATCGGACAAGGCCCTGTTTACCACTGTGTGAAGTCCCCTCTTTCTAACTGTCTGCAAACGTCTTGGGACAGAGGAGACATGTTGGGACCAGGCTATATTTACCACTGTGTGGGGTCCCGTCTTCTCTTTCTAACAGTCTAAAAACATCTGGGGACGGAAGAGATAAGTTGCTCCAGTTTAGGAACAGGAAGGTCTGGGGACGGAGGAGGCACATTGCTCCAGTTTAGGAACAAGAACATTGTCACAGTCTAATTCAGGCGTCTAGTTGCTTAACTGTCTCAGTTGTGAATCCTTCTTCTACGTAGCCATGATGTTGGAACTGATGCAGTGTGTGGGCTGGCATCCTCATGTTGGACAATGCCAGGTCTTTCCTGAAGGAGACACCGTATAGATGGGAGCATATGGTGCTCTATAACAAGATATACCTTTCAGCGTTGATGATGCCAGGTGCTCCCTGAAAGAGACACCGTCTGGAATGGAGAATATGTTGCTCTACGCTAGGGTATACCTATAAGCGTTGATGCCTTTCCACATGTGGAAGCCGCCCATGGCCCCCGCACCCATGCAGCCCCAGACCATCAGAGATGAAGGCTTCTGAACTAAGTTCTCTTTAGTCCGGATGACATGTTGTCCCAGTTTTCCAAAAAAAGCTTTATAATTGGATTGGTCTGACCAGAGAACACTTTTCCACTTTAAATTAGCCTTGACCCAGAGAGAATGCCTGATCTTCTGGATCCTGTTTAGATATGGCTTCTTTTTTGACCCATGAAGTCTGAATGGCACAGTGGGCTGTGTTCATCTACATGTTTTCTGGAAGTATTCCTAAGCCATTTTGGGATTTCCATTCCAGTACCATTCCTGTAAGTGATTCTGAGCCGTCCAAGGGCCCGAAGATCACAAGCACCCAGTATGGGTCGCCGGCCTTGACCCTTACACACAGAGATTTTTCCAGATTCTCTGAATCTTTGGATGATATTATGCGCTGTAAATGATGATAACTTAGAAATAAAATAACTGAGAAGCTCCTTTCTGATATTGCCCCAATGTTTTCCGTCACAGCATTGGGGGGGGCTTGGTGATCCTGGGCCCATGTTGACTTCTGAGAGACCCTCCCACTCTAAGAGGCTTTTTAATAATGTAATGAACATATCCTTTTTTTACCCAATCATGTTGACCTTTGACCTAATGAGTTGCAGACTACTCCTCCAGCTGTTCCTTATGTAATTTGAACTATTCCGTACACTTATTGCTGCCTGTCGCAACTTTTTTGGAATGTGTAGCTCTTATTAAAATCCAAAATGAGCCAATGTTTGGCATGACATTTAAAAATGTGTCAATGTCAACATTTGATATTTTATCTTTATCTATCCATCCATCCATCCATCTTCATCCGCTTATCCGGTATCGGGTTGCGGGGGCAGCAGCTCCAGTAGGGGACCCCAAACTTCCCTTTCCCGAGCCACATCAACCAGCTCTGACTGGGGGATCCCAAGACGTTCCCAGGCCAGGTTAGAGATATCATCTCTCCACCTAGTCCTGGGTCTTCCCCGAGGCCTCCCTCCAGCTGGACGTGCCTGGAACACCTCCCACCGCCCAGGAGGCATCCTTACCAGATGCCCAAACCACCTCAACTGGCTCCCTTCAACGCGAAGGAGCAGCGGCTCTAGTCCGAGCTCCTCTCGGATGATTGAGCTTCTCACCCTATCTCTAAGGGAGACGCGAGCCACCCTCCTGAGGAAACCCATTTCGGCCGCTTCTACCCTGGATCTCGTTCTTTTGGTCATGACCCAGCCTTCATGACCATAGGTGAGGGTAGAAACGAAAATTGCTCGGTAGATCGAGAGCTTTGCCTTTTGGCTCAGCTCCCTTTTCGTCACAACGGTGCGATAAACTGAATGTAATACCACACCCGCTGCTCCGATTCTCCGACCAATCTCACGCTCCATGGTCCCCTCACTCGCGAACAAGACCCCGAGGTACTTAAACTCCTTCACTTGGGGTAAGGACTCGTTCCCTACCCAAAGAAAGCATTCCATCTGTTTCCTGCTGAGAACCATGGCCTCAGATTTAGAGGTGCAGATCCTCATCCTAGCCGCTTTACACTCGACTTCGAACCGATCCAGTGAGTGCTGAAGGTCACAGACCGATGACGCTATCAAGACCACATCATCTGCAAAAAGCAGCAATGAGATCCCGAGCCCACCGAACTACAACCCCTCCCCGCCCCAACTACGCCTCAATATCCTGTCCATAAATATTACAAACAGGATTGGTGAAAAAGCGCAGCCCTGGCGGAGGCCAAACCTCACCTGGAACAAGTCAGACTTACTGCCAAGAACCCGGACACAGCTCTCGCTTTGGTCATAAAGAGATTGGATGGCCCTGAGAAGGGACCCACTCACCCCATACTCCCGCAGCACCTCCCACAATTTCTCCCAGGGGACCCGGTTATACGCCTTCTCCAGATCCACAAAACATGTGTAGACTGGTTGGGCATACTCCCAGGCCCCCTCCAAGATCCTTGCGAGAGTTAAGATCTGATCCGTTGTTACACTGCCAGGACTGAATCAGCATTGTTACTCTTCAATCCGAGGTTCGACTATCTGCCGAACCCTCCTTTCCAGCACCTTGGAGCAGACTTTACCAGGGAGGCTGAGAAGTGTGATACCCCTGTAATTGGCGCACACCCTCTGGTCCCCCTTTTTAAAGAGGGGAACCACCGCCCCAGTTTACCACTCCTTAGGCACTGTCCCAGACTTCCACGCAATGTTGAAGAGGCGTGCCAACCAAGACAGCCCCTCCACACCCAGAGCTTTCAGCATTTCTGGACGTATCTCATCATCCCTGGGGCTTTGCCGCTGTGGAGCTGTTTGACTACCTCAGCGACTTCCACAAGGGAAATAGACAAAAATCCCCCATCATCCTCCAGCTCTGCATCTACGACAAAGGGCGTGTCAGCTGGATTTAGGAGTTCCTCAAAGTGCTCCTTCCACCGCTCTATTACCTCCCCAGTTTAGGTCAACAACGTCCCATACTTACTGTAAACAGCTTGGATGATTCCCCGCTTCCCCCTCCTGAGGTGGCGAACGGTTTTCTAGAAGCACCTTGGTGCCGACCGAAAGTCCTTCTCCATGTCTTCTCCGAACTTCTCTCACACCCGCTGCTTTGCCTCTGTCACTACAGAGGCTGCAGACCTTCGGGCCCGTCTGTGCCTTGCAACTGTCTCCGGTGTCCTCCGGGATAACATAACCCGGAAAGACTTCTTCCTCAGTTGGACGGCTTCCCTGACCAACGGTGACCACCAGGGTGTTCGTGGGTTACAGCCCTTTGAGTCACCTAAGACCCTAAGACCACAGCTCACCGCCACTGCTTCAGCAATGGAAACTTTGAACATTGTCCACTCAGGTTCAATGCCCCCAGCCTCCACAGGGATGCCTGAAAGCTCCGCTTGAGGTGTGAATTGAAAGTCCGTTGGACAGGGGCATCCTCCAGATGTTCCCAATTTACCCGCACTACGCGTTTGGGCTTACCAGGTCTGTCCAGAGTCCTCCCCCAACCCCTGACCCAACTCACCACCAGATGGTGATCAGTTGAAAGCTCTGCCCCTCTCTTCACCCGAGTGTCCAAAACATACGGCCTCAGATCAGATGAAACGATTATAAAATCGATCATTGACCTTTGGCCTAGGGTGCTCTGGTACCACGTACACTTATGAGCATCCCTATGTTCGAACATGGTGTTTGTAATGGACAATCCACAACTAGCACAGAAGTCCAATAACAGACAACCACTCTGGTTCAGATCAGGGAGGCCGTTCCTCCCAATCACGCCTCTCCAAGTATCTCCATCACCCACGTGTGCGTTGAAGTCCCCCAGCAGAACTATGGAGTCCCCTACAGGAGCCCCATACAGGACTCCATTCAGGATCTCCAAGAAGGCCGAATACTCCGAACTCTTGTTTGGTGCATATGCAGAAACAACAGTCAGAGTTCCCCCCCCCCATCACCCGCAGGCGTAGGGAGGCGACCCTCTTCTCCACCGGGGTAAACTCCAACGCAACGGCGCTCAGCCGGGGACGTGTGAGTATCCCCACACTCGCCCGGCGCCTCACACCCTGGGCAACTCCGGAGTAGGACAGAGTCCAACCCCTATCCAGGAGTATGGTTCCAGAACCAAGACTGTGCGTAGAGGTAAGCCCCACCAGATCTAACTGGTAGCGCTCCACCTCCCGTACAAGTTCCGGCTCCTTCCCCCACAGAGAGGTGACATTCCACGTCCCCAGAGCCAGCATCTGCCGCCCAGGTCTGGTCCGTCAAAGCCCCTGACCTTCGCCACCACCCATGTGGCAGCGCACCCGACCCCACTGGTTCCTCCCACAGGTGGTGGGCCCATGAGATGGAGAGAGATTTAATCTTTATTCTATTGTGAATAAAATATAAGTTTATGAGATTTGTAAATTATACAATTCCTGTTTTTACTCACAATTTGTACAGTGTCCCAGCGTTCTTGGGATTAGTTTTGTATTCTGAAAGAAGAAAGTGGACCCTTTACTTCACGTCTCAGATCAGATCTTAGAAGATCTCGACCTGCAGACCCATTAATTTTGTTTTGTGTTATTTTTACATTTTACTAAAAGAAATCATTTTTCAACCGTAGGTGGAAGTTTGCAGGAGGCTCTGAGTTTTGGCTGTCAAGTCGCTGGCAGGAAGTGTGGTTTCCATGGTTACGACTGCATTGCTGGAAAGTTGGACAACTGACCGAAGACTTTAAAAGAAACTGACCGAAGACTTTAAAAGAGACGTATTTGCACTGTGGTTACAGTGTGGAAAGATTTAATAATATGAATAACAAGTGATGATTTAATATAGAAATCCATTTATGATAAATGATCCAACAAACACATAATCTCTTCCAGCTCTTGATTGTAAAGATTATGAAAGATGTATGTTGGGATTTGATAAAGGACCTTTAGTTGTAGCAGAGAAGAGATGATAATGAACTGTATAATAACCTTTAATGTTGGAATGTTAACCTAAGAAGAAACAATCAGTCCTCCAGCTGTTCATTAACAACCATTAAAAAGATAGACAGAGAGATGTTCTTTTTTAATAATGAACTGGATAATAACCTCTAATGTTGGATTATTAACCTGAGAAGAACCAATCGGTCCTCCAGTTGTTCATTAACAATCATTAAAAAGAATAACTTTTTATTTGTGTGATGGTTGCTTTAAATAAAATGGCAGCAGAGGATGTACGACACTGTGAAGGATCAACAACAAGAAAGATTAAATGTTATGATGTAATTTATTGAACATGAACTGGGAACTGATATGCAGTGAGTCTAAAATAAGTTAACTGCTGTATGATGATGAGAATAAGATGAATAAATTATGTCATTCTGATGCTATTCATCCAACAAGTCATTCAATGATCCAAAATGATAAATGTCATTCTGATTCATTCGATGATCAAAAATGATAGATAGTTAGAGAGAGAGAGAGAGCGATAGATAGATGGACAGAGAGAGAGAGATACAGTGAGGGAAATAAGTATTTGAACACCCTGCTATTTTGCAAAATTCTCCCACTTGGAAATCATGGAAGGTATGAAATTGTCCTCGTAGGTGCATGTCCACTGTGAGAGACATAATCTAAAAAAACATCCAGAAATCACAATGTATGATTTTTAACTATTTACTTTTATAAAACACCTGCAAATAAGTATTTGAAGACCTGTCTATCAGCTAGAATTCTGACCCTCAAAGACCTGTTAGTCTGTCTTCAAAATGTCCCCCCCCCCACTCCATTTATTATCCTAAATTAGATGCACCTGTTTGAGGTGGTTAGCTGCATGAAGACATCTGTCAACCCCATACAATCAGTAAGAATCCAACTGCTAACATGGCAAAGACCAAAGAGCTGTCCAAAGACACTAGACACAACATTGTCCACCTCCACAAGGCTGGAAAGGGCTACGGGGACATGTCCAAGCAGCTTGGTGAAAAAAGGTCCACTGTTGGATCAATCATTAGAAATTGGAAGAAGCTAAACATGACTGTCAATCTCCCTCAGACTGGGGCTCCATGCAGGATCAACCCTTGTGGGGTCTCAGTGATCCTAAGAAAGGTGAGAAATCAGCCAAGAACTACACAGGAGGAGCTGGTCCAGGACCTGAAAAGAGCTGGGACCACAGTTTCCAAGTTTACTGTTGGTAATACGCTAAGACGTCATGGTTTGAAATCATGCATGGCCCGGAAGGTTCCCCTGCTTAAACCAGCACATGTCAAGGCCCGTCTTAAGTCTGCCAACGACCATCTGGATGATCCAGAGGAGTCATGGGAGGAAGTCATGTGGTCAGATGAGACCAAAATAGAACTTTTTCGTTATAATTCCACTAACCGTGTTTGGAGGAAGAAGAATGATGAGGACTATCCCAAGACCACCATCCCTACTGTGAAGCATGGGGGGTAGCATCATGCTTTGGGGATGTTTTTCTGCACATGGGACAGGGCGACTGCACTGTATTAAGGAGAGGAGGACCGGGGCCATGTATTGGGAGATTTTGGGGACCAACCTCTTTCCCTCAGAGCATTGAAGATGGGTTGAGGCCGGGTCTTCCAACATGACAATGACCCGAAGACCACAGCCAGGAGAACCAAAGGGGGGCTCTGGAAGAAGCAGATCAAGGTTCTGGGGGGGGCTAGCCAGTCTCCAGACCTAGACCCAATAGAGAATCTTTGGAGGGAGCTCAAACTCTGTGTTTCTCAGCGAAAGCCCAGAAACCTGCCTGGTCTAGAGAAGATCTGTGTGGAGGGGGGCAAAAATCCCTTCTGCAGGGTGTCAAACCTGGTGAAGAACTACGGAAAACATTGGAAACAAAGGCTGCTGGACCAAATGTTAACATTGATTTTCTCAGATGTTCAAATACTTATTTGCAGCTCTATCATACAAATAAATTGTTAAAAGATCATACAAGCGGATTTCTGGATGTTTTATTAGATTGTGTCTCTAATAGTGGTCATGCACCTATGATGACAATTTCAGACCCTCCATGAATTCTAAGTGGGAGAACTTGCAAAATAGCAGGGTGTTCAAATACTTATTTTCCTCACTATAGATAGGTAGAGAGAAAAAGAAAGCAATAGATGGATAAAGAGAGAGAGAGATAGATGGAGAGAGACAGAGAGATAGATAGACAGAGAGATAGATATATGTATATATACAGTGGAGCTTGAAAGTTTGGGCACCCCAGGTAAAAATGTGTATTAATTTGCACTAAGAAGAAAGTAAAGATGAAACAATCTCCAAAAGGATCATATGACAGATTAGACCTTCGTATATGTCCTAAAAAGTTAGATTTAATTTGATCATTTACACTTTAAAAATAAAAAATGGCGTCTGTTCGGTCCCCCTGCAGAGTTAATACCTTGTACCCCCCCCCCCTCTTGTCGCCAGCCAAGAGTCTTTAATTTTTTGTTTGAGGTATCTTTGGCCATTCCATCAAGTATTCCAGTTCTTTGAGGTTTCTGCTCCTTTAAGGTCTATCATAGATTTTACATTATGTTGAGGTCAGGAGATTGTGAAGGCCATTGCAGAACCTGCAGTTTACTCCTCTTCATGTAATCCAGCGTGGGTTTTGAGGTGTGTTTAGGATCATTCTCCATTTGTAGAAGCCGTTCTCTCCTTAACTTCAGCTTTTTCACAGATGGCATCAAGTTAGAGTCCAAAATTTGCTAAAATTTTATTGAATCCATTTTTCCTTCTACTTGTAAATTGTTCCCTGTGCCATTGGCTGTAATACAAACCTCCCCCCCCCCCCCCCCCCCCCCCCGATTCTTTTTGTTGTCTTCCCGTCAACAATGTTCACTTTTTTCAACATTATTATCGCTTTTTCCAACATTTGTGTCCCTTTTTCAATGTTGTGGGTGTTTTTGGATATTTGGATTTTGATGTTGTTGAATTTCAGTTCTTATTTCGAAAGCCGTTTTTTGTGACAAAAAAAGAAGAAAGAACAGAAAACGGGTCAATTTGACCAAAGGACAACATGAGGGTTGCTCACAGCTGGACAGGTGAAAGCTGTGAAAATGAACAGGTTCTTTTCATTAAATTCTGGGCCCTTTCTTCTCCAAACGTACCTTTGCTCATTGCGGCCAAAAAGTTCTACTTTAACCTCATCGGTCCACAGAACTTGTTCCCACAATGCATCGGGCTTGTCTCTATGTTCATGATGTTTGTTGGGAGGACGTAGAAGAGATTTTCTTCTGATGACTCTTCCATGAAGACCATGTTTGTGCGAGTATCTCTTTATATGTATATATTTATATGAAACTAAATTAGAATTCATTTGAAAGTCTTGTTCTTAGTCTTTCACAACCAGGTTGGAAATGACTGCAACCAGTTCTATTTGTCATAGTGTACCAAGTACCTGGTCCATATTCTGAACCAGTTATGTTTGTAATAGTCTACCAAGCACCTGGTCCAGACTGTGAATTCTTATCTGAATTTGCAGAGCTTTTGTCAAATTTAGCGCTGAAAACGGACAAAGTTCTTATTATAGGGGATTTTAATATTCATGTGGACGATTTCAAATGATAGCCTTAGCACTGCGTTTATCTCTCTATTAGAGTCTATTGGCTTCTCTCAAAGTGTTCACAAACCCCCCCCCCATCTTGTTCTGGTGTATTGTGTTGAAATTGAACATTTAATAGTGTTCCCACAGAATTTCTTTCTATCTGACCACTGTTTGATTACTTTTGAGTTTATACTGCTGAACTACACGCCATTAGGCAAAACCTTCTATACAAGATGTCTATCTGATAGTGCTGTAGCTAAATTTAAGGATGTGAGTCCATCAGCATTTAATTCATTAATTTCAATTCAAGGTAAGGATTCCCGGTTCCTGTTAAGGATGCCTCCTGGGCGCCTCCCTCCGTAGGTGTTCTAGGCCCGTCCAGCTGGGAGGAGGCTTCGGGGAAGACCCAGGACAAGGTGGAGATTATATCTCCAACCTGGCCTGGGAACGCCTCGGGATCCCCCAGTCGGAGCTGGTTGATGTGGCTGGATGGATGAATTCATAAAAAGCGTTATCTCAAGACACTTTACAGATAGAGTAGGTCTAGACCACACTCCAGAACTTACAAGGACAAGTGTTATTAGATCTTAGTGTTGCATTTGATACCATTGACCATCATATCTTATTACAGAGACTGGAAAATGTAGTTCTTTGTAGCATAGCAGGGCAGTGCAGCGTTACAAGGCACCACAGGACATAGCTGGGCACCGCAGAACGTAGCAGGATGTAACATGGCATTGCAGGACGTGTAGCGGGACCATGGCGAGAGCTGCTACCCTGATTTTGGCGCCTCCCTGATCCGAGGAAACATGCTGGGACAAAAAGAACATAAGGACTCTGGGGAGTGACTCCCCAGAGCTAGGTTAGTAACAGGCATTTCTGGGACATGGATGCACATAAATGGAAAGATAGAGGAGAGAGGGGCTTAGTGTGTCAAAGGAAGTCCCCAGCTGTCTAAAACTATTACAGCATAACTATTAAAGACAGGGTAAAGAGAGGAGCCTGGTCAGGCTAGAACTCCCCAACTGGATCACATCTTTCTGTCGATAGGAGATGAGAAAAGAGAGAGAGAGAGAGAGATCCATGCCTCTGTCTAGAGGAGGTGGGTGAGAGAGAGAGATAGAGGTATCCATCCCTCTGTTTAGAGGAGATGGATGAGAGACACTTAAATATCCCTCTGTCTAGAAGAGGTGGATAGGACCAAGTCCCAAAGTAACGGAGGACTCCTATGCTAATTTCAGTCCCTCCCAAATCCATCATTCAACGACACTCGACTCTGTTGCCCCTCTAAATAAAAAAGAAGATAATAAAACAAAGACTCTATGGTGTAACACTGAAACTCGCAAATTAAAGCAAATATCACGAAAACTTAAGAAAATTTGCCGTTCCACCAAACTGGAAAATTCTTGTTTAATCTTGAAAGATAGTCTTAAAACGTATAGGAAGGCCCTCCGTATGCCAGAGCAGCGTACTATTCGTCACTAACAGAGGAAAATAGGAACAACCCCAGGTTTCTTTTCAGCACTGTAGCCAGGCTAACGGAAGTCACAGCTCTACTGAGCCAAGTATTCCCATAGCTCTTAGTAGTAATGACTTTATGAGATTCTTCAATGATAAAATTATAACTATTAGAAGCAAAATTCACTAAGATCTGCCTCTTAGACCCCATCCCGACTAGGCTTCATATAAACCATCAACATGCCTCTTAGACCCCATCCGGACTAGCCTACTTAAAGAAGTTCTACCCTTAGTCAACACTTCTCTACTAGATATAACCAATCTATCTTTATTAAGTGGCTATGTACCATAGCACTTTAAAGTAGCTGTAATTAAAGCTTTTCTGAAAAAGCCCAACCTTGATCCAGATGTTTTAGCCAACTAAAGACCTATATCCAACCTTGAAACTATGCAGTGCCTAAACACCTCCGTGACACATTATCTAAAGAGAGAGTTATTCTGGATGGAATCACCCTGGCCTCCAGCATGACCCTGGCCTCCAGCACCACCCTGGCCTCCAGCACCACCCTGGCCCCCAGCATCACCCTGGCCTCCAGCACCACCCTGGCTTCCAGCACCACCCTGACCTCCAGCATCACCCTGGCCTCCAGCACCACCCTGGCCTCAAGCACCACTGTGAGGAATCTTGTTGTTATCTTTGATCAGGACATGTCTTTTAATTCCCACGTAAAGCAAATTTCAAGGATCGCCTTTTTTGTTCTTTTTCCCCCAGCATGTTCCCTCGGATCAGAGAGGCTCCAAAATCATGGTAGCAGCTGTCGCCATGGTCCCGCTACACGTTCTGTGATGCCATGTTCATCCTGCTACGTCCTGCTATGCTCTTTGGTGCCCTGCCACGTCCTGCTGTGCCTTGTAATGCCCGTAGTGCCCTGCTATGCCATGAACTACTACAAAGAACTGCTATTTTTTTCTACTTTTTGTTATTTCCACTCTTCATTCTAACCCCAACCGGCCCATCAGACACCGCCTACCAAGAGCCTGGGTCTGGGTCTGGGTCTGGGTCAGGGTCTGTCCTAGAATTCTGCCTAAAAGGACGTTTTTTCTCTCCACTGTCGCACTGTTGCTTGCTTTGGAGGAAACTACTAGAACTGTTGGGTCCTTTTAAATTCTGGAGTGTGGTCTAGACCTACTCTATCAGTAAAGTGTCTCGAGATAACTCTTGTTATGAATTGATACTATAAATAAAATTAAAATTGAATTGAATTGTTAGACTGGGACTCTGCCTCCTGGTCCCAACTCTGGATTGTCAAGGATCAGGTGCAGTAATAAAGTAATTTCTAGAAATGAGAGCTGCTCCATCCCAAGTGGGATGAATGCAGTCTCTCCGAATCAGACCAGGTCTTCCCCAGAAAGACTGCCAGTGATCTACAAAGCCAACATCATTATCTGGACACCACCTCGATAACCAGCGGCGAAATTCTATAATATAATCTTGAGGCTATACATGTCATCACTGGTTAGATTTGGCAGGGGTTCAGAGAAAGCTACGGTGTCCGACATTGACTTGTCGTATGTACACACCGATTCAACATTGATCTTGGTGAACTCCATTTGGCGTAACCAGGAGTCCTTAACGCCAACGTGAATAACAATCTTGCTTTAGTTACGTTTATCCTTAGCCAGCAGTTTCAGATAAGACTCAATGTCACCCGCTCTAGCCCCCGGGATGCACTTAACTATGGCTGCCGGCTTCGCTAACTTCACGTTTCTCAAAATGGAGCTGCCGATAATCAGAGTTGGTTTCTCAGCGGGTGTGTTGCTGAGTGGGGAAAATCTATAAGAAATGCTAACAGGCTGCTGGCGGTCCGTGGCCTTTGAAAGGTTACGACTAACTCTTCCTCGTCCTTGCACAGTCACCCAGTCACTATGTCCTGGCTGCTCAGGAGTTGCCGGGGGACGGCTACCCGAGGCTAACTTAGGCTCAGGCCGGCCCGCGCCGACTACCGGGGAGGGGGGGTTAGCTACAGTAACTAACGACTAATCTATCATGGTGCAGATCCGGACTTCTAACTTACTAAGCCTCGCGTCCACGTCTATAAATAAACTACACTTGTTACACATACCATTGTCAAAGGATGCAGAGGAGTAACTAAACGTCTCACACACCGAGCAAGAGAAAGTAGGAGAGGGGGATGACATGGTTCAAAACAACTGTTAATTAACGAAAGTCACTGAAAGACGTAAAACAAATGCTTATGCCTATGCCCCGTTGATGCGAGGTCTAAGCGAAGCAAATGTAGTTTAATGCACAACACCCTCTCAAGTTCTAGTCACTTAACACCAGACATAGCTAACTGCTAAGCTAAAGTCGCTAATAGTAAAGCTAAAGTATGGTAGCGTTAGATACCAAGCGTTTGAAAACTGTTATTTAACGAAAGTCACTGAACATGTTGACTGTGAGTGCATATGCAGAACTACTATAAGAATAAGTGTTTAGCGGACAGTTAGCCGCTGTAATAGCAGATCTAACAAATTAAACTAGTATTTAGTGAGCAACAACACGCTAGCAACATGCTACCAATATGCTACCAACACGCTACCAACACACAAGCACAGGAAACGGAAATGAGTCAGGTACACTTACTGCAACAGGTTTGTCTCATCTGGAGATGAGTCAGGGCATTTAAACTTTAAGATTGACATCACCTGGTTTTTCAAGACCATGTTGGAGAACAATCCATGACGCAGTCAGGTCTCAGCTTTCCAAAGGGGGGGGAGTACAAGGTATTGACTCTGCAGGGGGGTGCAAGGTATTAACACTGCAGGCGGGCCAAACTTTTGTAGACACCATTTTTTTGTTTTCCGTTATTTTGAAAGTGTAAATGATGGAATAAAATCTATCTTTTTGTGACATATTATAAGAATGTCTAATCTGTCATTTGATCCTTTTGGAGATTTTTCATCTTTTCTCGTCTTCTTCTTGCACATTAATACACATTTTTACCTGAGGGCCCAAACTTTTGAACCCCACTGTATAGATAGATAGATAGATAGATAGATAGATAGATAGATAGATAGATAGATAGATAGAGCAGGAATATTATACCAGAAACAGAACAGAAAACACTACAACGTACATACTTTCACTTACTCATACCACATGGTGCTGATAGTACTTGTATTTCAGAAAAGGATCTGAATGCAGATCTTTTACATGGAGTATTGTCACAGAGAGTATTATTACTTTTACTTCAGTAAGGATCTACGGCAGACGTATAGCAAAGGAACAGGGATGGAAAGAGTATTATTACATGGAGTATTTTCACAGAGAGTAGTATTACATGGAGTTTATTCACAGATATTAGTATTCAATTCAAGTTTCAATTTTAATTTTATTTATAGAATCAATTCATGACAAGAGGTATCTGGAGACACTTTACAGATAGAGTAGGTCTAGACCACACTCCAGAATTTACAAAGACCCAACAGTTCCTGGAGTAATTTCCTCCAGAGCAAGCCACAGTGCAACAGTGGCGATTACATAGTGTTACATGGAGTATTTTCACGGAGAGTAGTATTACTTGTACTTGTACTTGTACTTCAGTAAGTATCTAATGCAAACGTATAGCAAGGGAAAAGGGATGGAAAGAGTATTATTACATGCTTTCACAGAGAGTAGTATTACATGGAGTGTTTTCACAGAGAGTAGTATTACATGGAGTCTTTTCACAGAGAGTAGTAATACATGGAGTGTTTTCACGGAGAGTAGTATTACATGGAGTGTTTTCACAAAGAGTAGTATTACTTTTACTTCTATTTCAGTAAGGATCTAAGGCAGACATATAGCAAGGGAACAGGGATGGAAAGACTATTATAACATTAAGTGTTTTCACGGAGAGTAGTATTAAATGGAGTATTTTCACAGAAGGTAGTATTACTTGTACTTCAGTAAGGCTCTAAGACAGACGTATAGCAAGGGTACAGGGATGGAAAGAGTATTACTACATTGTTTTTTCACAGAGAGTAGTATTACTTGTACTTGTACTTCAGTAAGGATCTAAGGCAGACGTATAGTAAGGGAACAGGGATGGAAAGAAGAATTTAAAATAGTCCAAACTCTGAATGTTTTATGATTTTTATGTTTATTAGAGCTTGGAGATTCAGTTATAATAATAATAATGATAATAATAATAACAACAATAATAATAACAACTCCACAGAGAGATTGAATCATTCATTTAACTTTCACCCAATCAAAGTTGTGAATGTCATTTGTTCTTCAGGGTTAGTCCAGAGCTGTGTGACCTGTTGAGAAAATGTATAAAGATATACATATACATCTGTGCTGTTGCCTCTCCACATGGTAATCTCTACATGGTACTCTCTAACGTTGTGTCTATATAGTACTCTCTACTGTTGTCTCTCTACTGTTGTCTCTCTACATACTACTCTCTACTGTTGTACAGTATATCTACATCCTACTCTCTACTGTTGCCTCTTGATATACTACGCTCTACTGTTTTCTCTCCACATAGTACTCTCTACATAGTACTCTCTGACGTGGTCTGTACATTGTACTCTCTACTGTTGTCTCTCTACATGGTACTCTCTACTCTTGTCTCTAAATAGTACTCTCTGATGTTGTCTCTACATAGTACTCTCTACATACTACTCTCAACTGTTGTCTCTACATACTACTCTTTACTGTTTTCTCTACATAGTACTCTCTACTGTTGTGTCTCCACATACTACTCTCTACCTTTGTCTCTCTACTGTTGTCTCTCATAGTATTCTCTTACGTTGTCTCTACACGGTACTCTCTACTGTTGTCTCTCTACATAGTACTCTCTACTCTTGTCTCTACATAGTGTGACAACTTGAAATCATCAGTTGCATCAGCTGTTCGCTCGTGCAGCGGAGCCGCCCCTTAAACACTAATTGTTTGATTTTTTTTTTCGGTGCGCGACAGCAAGGAGAGAGAGGACTTCTGGGGACTGAGTGGACCGAGTATGGGGGGGGGGGCAGTACGCAGAGTCGGCAGAGCTACAGCTCAGTGCGCAGCAATATAAGTAAAGAAGTAAAGGTTGTTTTAATCCCTTAACTTGTTGCCTAAACTGCTACTGAAGGCTATGTTAAACCTCTGACCGATCACTGGAAACTCTGGATACAATTCTCAGCTGTTCACTGAGACCCTGCTAAACTCCGGACTGGACTATGGCCTGACTGACAAGACTAATTGACTGACTGATTAGACTAAAAGTCTGTAAGTGTCCATTTTTGCCTCTCATGAAACGTTATTTTTGGTTGTATGTACGGTTGGACTAAGACTAACAGGATACCTTGAGCCCAAATAAGATATGTTCTGTTCTATTCCACAAACAAACTGAGTTATAGGAAAACCAGAGGTGGAGTTTTTTGTTGGATTTTTGTGGATTTTTCTTTTGGTATTATTGGACATTGCAATTATTCAGTGGGACCTTTTTGAGTGTTTTGCTTAAATATTTCTGTTTAAATATTAAATATTTCTACATGAACATTTGATTGGATTCTTGAATGGTGTGGTATTTTGTTGGGTTTATTCTTTGGTTTGTTTAGGGTGTACCTTTCTATATGTGTACGCTTGTGTGGTTTTGTTCTTTATCCTACATATAAAACACAAACAACCTGTACTAGACTAAAACTATCTTTGACGTCAGGAGAGAGACCTGGCTGTCACCCCTTGACCATTTAAAAAACAAACTATACATACTACTCTCTACTGTTGTCTCTCTCCATACTACTCTCTACTGTTGTCTCTCTACTGTTGTCTCTACACAGTATTCTCTAACGTTGTCTCTACACGGTGCAGCCTACTATCGTCTCTCTACATACTACTCTCTACTGTTGTCTCTCTACTGTTGTCTCTATATACTACTCTCAACTGTTGTGTCTCTACATACTACACTCTACTGTTCTATCTCTACTGTGCCTCTACATACTACTCTCTACTGTTGTCTCTACATACTATGTGCTATGTAATGTACAATATATATACACACATACATGTATTCATACTGTGTAGAGGCAGTGTTTTTACATGTGTGTCTATGTACTGTAGGGACAATAAACTCTGTAATGTACTGTATACACATATACATGTCTTCATACTGTGTAGAGGCAGTGTTTTTATATGTGTGTCTATGTATGTAGAGACAATAAACTCTGTAATGTACTGTATATGTACACATACATGAATAGAGGCTGTGTTGTCTGATTTCTTCCAGTGATCATTTCTCTCAGTGCTTTGCTGAAGTGTTTCTATATGTGCACATGATGTAATATGTGTTCACACAGTGTATCATATTCACGTTGTGTGTCCATATGAATATGTAAACCTTTAGATGGTGTTGCTGTCTGTCTCTGTCTGTTAGACGGTGTTGCTGTCTGTCTCTGTCTGATTGTTGCCTCCGGTGATCATTTCTCTCAGTCCTTTGCTGAAGTGAAGATTTGCACCGATCACAATGAAACCCTGCAGAGAAGAACACAACTGAGTTAACAACAGGGGGCAATTACAACAGAAGAACACAACTGACTGAACACCAGGGGGCAATAAGGACAGAAGAACAAAACTGCTGTGGACACCAGGGGGCAGTAATGAAAGAAGAACACAACTGAGTTAACACCAGGGGGGAATACTGACAGAAGAACAAAACTGTTGTGGACACCAGGGGGCAGTAATTACAGAGGAAATCAACTGAGTGAACACCAGGGGGCAGTAATGATGAACACAACTGAGTGAACACCAGGGGGCAATAATGACAGAAGAACACAACTGCTGTGGACACCAGGGGGCAATGATGACAGAAGAACAAAACTGCTGTGGACACCAGGTGGCAGTAATGAAAGAAGAAGACAACTGACTAAACACCAGGGGGCAGTAAGGACAGAAGAACACAACTGAGTGAACACCAGGGGCAGTAATGACAGAAGAACACCACTACTGTGGACACCACGGGGCAGTAATGAAAGAAGAAGACAACTGACTAAACACCAGGGGGAAGTAAGGACAGAAGAACACAACTGAGTGAACACCAGGGGCAGTAATGACAGAAGAACACCACTACTGTGTACACCACGGGGCAGTAATGACAGAAGAGCACAACTGAGTTAACACTAGGGGGCAGTAATGACAGAGGAACACAACTACTGTGGACACCAGGGGGCAGTAATGACAGAAGAACACAACTGAGTTAACATCGGGGGGCAGTAATGACAGAACAACACAACTACTGTGGACACCAGGGGGCAGTAATGACAGAATAACACAACTACTGTGACACCAGGGGGCAGTAATGACAGAAGAACACAACTGAGTTACCACCAGGGGGCAGTAATATAAGAACAACACAACTGAGTTAACCCTAGGGGGCAGTAATGAAAGAGGAACACAACTGAGTTAACACCAGGGGGCAGTAATGAAAGAAGAACACAACTGCTGTGGACACCAGGGGGCAGCCAGGGGGCAGTAAGGACAGCTATGTAAAGTGCTAACTCCTAGCGGCTCACAAAAATGTTGTCAGGGGAGTTAATTCCTGATGCAGAATATCTCATGTAGTCTCAGTGAGACAGGGGGCTCCAAGTCAGTCCAATACCATCCTTGGAGACACATGATTCCCCTAATGCAGAAGTTCTCATGTAGTCTCAGTCAAACAGGGGGCTCTTAGTCAGTTCAATACCATCCTTGGAGACACAGGATTCCCCTGATCAGGAACACTGCCCTCAATTCTCAATATGGGGGTAAAACCACTTAATGGTTTGCGTGAGGTTAAAAAACATACGTTTAAGTAAGACTCTGGACAAGATGGTGACACAAACCTCAGTCTCCTGGGGGAAAGTCCTGTGTTGTTTGACCCGTTCACCCCCCCAACCTGCCTCTGTGTTTCAGACTACTCTCTACTGTTGTCTCTCTACTGTTGTCTCTACATACTACTCTCTACTGTTGTGTCTCTACAGTTGTGTCTCTAAATACTACTATCAACTGTTTTCTCTACAAAATACTCTCTACTGTTGTCTCTCTACTGTTGTGTCTCTACATACTACTCTCTACTGTTGTCTCTCTACTGTTGTCTCTCTACTGTTGTGTCTCTACATACTACTCTCTACTGTTGTCTCTCTACTAGTGTCTCTCTCCTGTTGTGTCTCTACATACTACTCTCTACAGTTTTCTCTCTACATACTACTCTCTACTGTTGTCTCTCTACTGATGTCTCTCTACATACTTCTCTCTACTGTTGTCTCTCTACTGTGGTCTCTACATACTACTCTCTGCTGTTATCTCTACATACTACTCTTTACTGTTCTCTCTACATCCTACTCTCTACTGTTATCTCTACATACTACTCGCTACTGTTGTCTCTCTACTGATGTCTCTCTACATACTTCTCTCTACGGTTGTCTCTCTACTGTTGTCTCTCTACTGTGGTCTCTACATCCTACTCTCTACGGTTCTCTCTCTACATACTACTCTCTACTGTTATCTCTACATACTACTCTTTACTGTTCTCTCTACATCCTACTCTCTGTTGTAGTCTTACTTGAAAGTATACTCTACTGTTGTCTTTCTTGACATTGTCTTACAAATGCTTCAGGAGACTTTTTGCATTGGAGTCTGATGCTGAAAGACACTTCCCAAGATTCAGTAAGTCACAAGCTGGGAGTGAGAATGACTTGACATTGGACGGTCAAACTAATACATACTATATAATGAGCAATAAGAATGTAGCATCATGTAGAAACATATAAAGGTCGATGTATAACTCACGTTGTGATATTCAACAACCTCCTCAATGAAATCCATCCCATCAGCCAGGGGAATCCGAACTCCTTTTTTTGTCCAGTCTGAACACAAACACACACACACACAGACACACACACACAAACACACACACAAACACACACACACACAGTGTCAGGAAAACATCAATACAATCAGAGAAAGTTTAAAGGTAAGATGCCCAACTCAGAGGAACGTCCTGTCTCAGAGGAACTTCCGGTCTGTGTCTCGCAGCATGTCTTGAGTGTTTTTGTTTCCAATGGGAGAAGTGATCATGATACACTGAATTAGAGCAATGTTTTACCCAGTAGTCACCAAAGTAAGAATTGGAGCCATTCCCTGTCCAGAAGGACACAATCTAGTGTGTCTAAATTGCAGTTTGGGTCATGACATCTCTGCATCAGGGAAACATGGTCTCCTGCTCGAATGGAGGCATAGTTTCCCTTCCAAACTGATAATGTCATTTTAGGAATGTGTTGCTATTGTCGTGTTTCCATTTTAAATGATGCACACTTCCATTATCTTTATCCTTATTATTGTGACTATTATTTCCAATGTTCCTCACACCTCCAACCGGCCCCGTCAGATACCGCCTACTAAGAGCCTGGGTCAAACATCCCAGGCAGCTGGTCTGAATAATCCCTCAGCCCGTGTCCAGAGACACCATGGGGTCCCGCAGCCAGAGAAGTGGTTTTACTCCTCTTTCAGCATAGTGTCACCAGTCACAGCTGAGAGGTTTCTGGATTGGTAGCCGGTGATGTGCTGGACGCAGGTTATTGCTGAGGAAGTAGCCCCTCAATCCTCTTATAAGCTACCTTGGCCCCATAACCAGCCCTGAAAGCAATGCTTCTGTCTCTGAGCAGAATCTGGACAACTGTTGTTGTCCAGGACTTGTGGTTGGTCTAGGATTAGGGTAGACCTGGTTAAACTTGTGTCTTTGCACTACCTAATGTAGCACTGGACAGTTGTTGTGTAGCCTACTCCTCTAGGTTCTGGTCCCGGGTTCTTCTCTTAAAGAAGTTCTGCAGCTGATGAAAGCTGCTTTGGGCCATGTCTTACCAGTCTTAGATGTGATGAGAACATGTTTCCTGAGGGGAGGTGTATACTGGGATCAACAGCAGTGATCTAATTCAATTCATTTTTATTTATAGTATCAAATCATAACAAGAGTTATCTCGAGACACTTTACAGGTAGAGTTGGTTTAGTCCGCTCTATAATTTACAGCTAGAGCAGGTCTACTCCACTCTATAATTTACAGATAGAGGTGGTCTACTCCGCTCTATAATTTACAGATAGAGCAGGTCTAAAACGCTCTAAAATTTACAGATATAGCCGGTCTAGTCTGCTCTATAAATTAAAGATAGAGCAGGTGTAGTCTGCTCTATAATTTACAGATAAATACTGGTTCATGGCTGATATCTTTATTATATTTATGTATATATTTAGAGAATATGTAAAGAGTGAGTTTTACTGCTGATGAATCACTTACTGTTGATTAAAGGAACCACGGACATCTGCAGCATCGTCTTTAGGGGAGCCTGCAGAGGAATCAACTGACAGACAGACAGACAGACAGACAGACAGACAGACAGACAGACAGACAGATAGACAGACAGGCAGACAAACAGACACGTTAGTCTATGCATCCAGGCTTACAGGCTCTTCCTGTAGTTGTCAGGTTAACGTCTGAAGGTGGAGCTAACTCACTGCGAGAGATTCCAGAGCCGATTGGTTGGAGAAGATTTTAAACCTGAAAGAAGAGAATTGGGTCAATCTGACAGTGATGAACAAAGAGAATAGTCACAACTGCGTGTGTGTGTATGTGTGTGTGCGTGTGTGTGTGTTTGTGTGTTTACCTGCGGAGGTCAGCATGAACAGCCAGACGTTTTCCCTTCATAGAAACTTTAGCGTTGAACTTTGATTCCTGCAGGTGGACAGAAACGCACATTTGTGTGTTTAGTAGTTACTGTATTTATTATACATATATACTGTATATATATATCACAAAGACTAGCTACGGATACAGATTCCAAAGCGCAACAACCATCAGTCACCTCCTCTACATGGATGACATCAAGCTCTATGCCAGAAATTAGCGAGACATCGACTCACTGATCCACACTACCAGGATCTACAGCAACGACATTGGAATGTTGTTCGGACTGGACAAGTGTGTTCGCATGGTAACAAAAAGAGGGAAGATGATCAGAACTGAGGGGATTGAACTACCAGAAGGCCACATTGCAGATGTTCAGGAAAGGTACAAATACCTTGGGGTGCCACAGGCTAACGGAAACCATGAGGCGGCACCTAGGAAGACCGCCAAAGCCAAATCCCTACTAAGAGTAGGGCAGGTCCTGAAAAGTCAGCTGAACGGGAAAAACCAGATCCGAGCCATCAACACATCCGCCCTGCCAGTCATCAGATACCCCGCTGGTGTAATAAACTGGCCAAAGGGGGAGATAGAGGCTACTGACAGCAAGACCAGAAAGCTCCTCACAATGCATGGAGGGTTTTACCCCAAATCCAGCACCCTGAGATTGGACACCAAGCATAACTAGGGGGGCCGAGGGCTAGTGAGTGTCAAGACCACTGTCCAGGTTAAAACAACAAAGATCCAGGAGTACATCAGAAAGATGGCCCCAAAAGATGAAGGGCTTAGTGAAGACCTCACAAAGGGCAGAAACCCAAAGGTGAGGACAAGGAAGAGGAAGAACCGTCATGGAGGGACAAGCCGCTGCACGGCATGGGCCACAGACACATAGAAGAAGAAATCCTACCAGTGGCTGGAAAAGGCTGCATGGCAGCACAAGAACAGGCACTCAGTACAAGATCTATAAAGGCTGGGGTCTACCACACCAGGCAGGACCCCAGGTGCAGACTGTGCAAGGATGCCCCTGAGACAGTACAGCACATAACAGCAGGGTGTAAGATGCAGGCAGGAAGTTCGTACATGGAACACCATAACCAGAAGCTGTCATAGTGTACAGGAACATCTGCCACGAGGATGGGCTGAAAGTACCAAGATCAAAATGGAAGACACCTCCTAAGGTAGTCCAGAATGACCGAGCTAAGATCCTGTGTGACCTCGAGATCCAGACTGACAAACTGGTGATGGCTATCCAACCAGAAGTGGTGTTGATCGACAAATGGCAGAAGAAGGCAATAGTGAGGGGGGCAGTTGTGGGGGGGGGGGGGGGGGGGGGGGGGGGGGGGGGGCAGTAGTGATTGATGTGGCAATCCCAAGCGACAGCAACATCAAGAAGATGCCAACTATAGACCTATATCCAACCTTCCATTTCTCTCTAAGATTCTTGAGAAAGCTGTTGCCAAACTGCCAGCATATTATTTCTGCTTATTTGATGATTTTAAGTCAGGATTTAGAGTTAATCATAGCACAGAGACAGCACTTGTGAAAATTACTAATGACCTTCTAATTGCATCAGACAAAGACTTATCTCTGTACTGGTGTTATTAGATCTCAGTGCTGCATTTGATACCATTGACCATCATATCTTATTACAGAGATTGGAACATTTAATTGGCATTAAAGGGACTGCTCTAAGCTGGTTTAAGTCTTATTTATCAGATCGATCTCAGTTTGTTCATGTTAACGATGAATCCTCTGTGCACGCCAAAGTTAGTCACGGAGTCCCACAAGGATCTGTGCTCGGTCCAATCATGTTCACTTTATATATGCTTCTTTTAGGCAATATTATCAGGAAGCACTCCATAAACTTTAATTGTTATGCAGATGATACTCAATTATATCTATCAATCAAGCCGGATGAAACTAATCAGTTAGCTAAACTTCAAATGTGCCTTCAGGATATTAAAACTTGGATGAGCTGTAATTTTCTAATGTCACTCAGATAAAACTGAAGTTACTGCTCTAGGACCCAAGCACCTCCGTGACGCATTATCCAGAGAGATAGTTACTCTGCATGTCATCACCCTGGCCTCCAGCACCACCCTGACCTCCAGCACCACCCTGGCCTCCAGCAACACCCTGGCCTCCAGCACCACCCTGGCCTCCAGCACCACCCTGGCCTCCAGCACCACCCTGGCCTCCAGCATCACCCTGGCCTCCAGCACCACCCTGGCCTCCAGCACCACCCTGGCCTCCAGCACCACTGTGAGGAATCTTGGTGTTATCTTTGATCAGGACATGTCCTTTAATTCTCACATAAAGCAAATTTCAAGGATCGCCTTTTTTCACCTACGTAATATTGCAAAAATCAGGGATATCCTGTCTAAAAATGATGCAGAAAAACTAGTCCATGCATTTGTTACTTCTAGGCTGGATTACTGCAATTCTTTATTATCAGGCTGCTCGAAGACGTCCATAAAGACTCTTCAGCTGATCCAGAATGCTGCAGCACGTGTTCTGACAGGAACCAGGAAAAGAGATCACATCTCTCCTGTTTTAGCTTCTCTGCATTGGCTTCCTGTAAAATGGGAGAATGGCTCAAGCAGATTCCAGGTAAAACATCAGAGGTCTCTGTCCAGAATAGTCCAATCCTAGGAACAGCTAAGATACTGAACCCTCAAACTCCCAGGAGTCCCTGAGGACCCGAGCTTGAGGATGACATATACCACCCCACAAGGGGGAGAGAGGGATTTCTTTTTTTTATATATGATGTTTGATTATATATGATCTTTATACATATATTTATGATTGTGTGTGTGCGTGCATGCATTTATGTGTGTGTGTGTGTGTGTGTGTGTGTGTGTGTGTGTGTGTGTGTGTGTGTGTGTACCATGGTCATGCTGCTGAGCTGGATCGGGGACTGACCCGGAGGCAGCACCATCACCTTGACGCTGGCTGTCATGGCAACGGTTGCTCCAGACGTCTTGATGGTGGTTTTGGGAGGTGATGTGACGGCGAGGTGCAACGAGAGCGGAGCGTCCACCAGAGCCGGGTACTTCAGAGAACGGGGAGTGTTACATATCAAAGTATTAACCAGATATTACTGTGGGATACTATTGGGCTTCCACTCACCAGCATGAACAGGGTCCCGAAGTACGTGGTTCTCAACAACATCTCCAGGTCTTTGGGCATCTGCAGCAAAAGACACAACGGGTCGGACTCTTTCCATTCACTTCTCCGTAGTAGAGTCAGTACTTTATAGTCTATAGTTTATAGTCTATAGTATATAGTCTACAGTTTATAGTTCATAATTTATAGTTTATAGTTCATAATGTATAGTCTACAGTTTATAGTTTATAGTCTACAGTTTATAGTTTATAGTCTATAGTTTATAGTTTATAATTTAAAGTCTATAGTTTATAGTTTATAGTCTATAGTTTATAGTTTGTAGTTTATAATTTAAAGTCTATAGTTTATAGTCTAAAGTTTATAGTCTATAGTTTATAGTTTGTAGTTTATAATTTAAAGTCTATAGTTTATAGTCTAAAGTTTATAGTTTATAGTTTATAGCCCATAGTTTATAGCCTATAGTTTATAGTCTAAAGTTTATAGCCTATAGTTTATAGTCTATAGTTTATAGTTTATAGTTTATAATTTAAAGTCTATAGTTTATAGTTTATAGCCTATAGTTTATAGTCTATAGTGTATAGTTCATAGTTTATAGACTATAGTTTATAGTCTATAGTTTATAGTTTGTAGTTTATAATTTAAAGTCTATAGTCTATAGTTTATAGTCTATAATTTATAGACTATAGTTTATAGTTTATACTCTATAGTTTGTAGTTTATAGTTTATAGTCTATAGTCTATAGTCTATATTTTATAGTATATATTTTAGGAGTCTATATTTTATAGTCCATAGTTTATAACCTATAGTTTATATGCTATAGTTTATAGTCTATATTTTATAGTCAATAGTTTATAGTCTATATTTTATAGTTTATAGTGTATAGTTTATAGTCTATATTTTATAGTTTATAGTCTATAGTTTATACTGTGTATTTTAGAGTCTATAGTTTAGAGTCTATATTTTATAGTTTATAGTCTATAGTTTATAGTGCATATTTTATAGTCTATATTTTATAGTCTAAAGTTTATGTCTATATTTTATAGTTTATAGTTTATAGTCTTAGTTTATAGTGTATATTTTATAGTTCATAGTAAATATTTTATAGTCTAAATTTAAGAGTCTATATTTTATGTATTCTCTTCTTTAATACTTCATGAAGTGCTTTAAATTACCTTGTTGAGGAAATGTGCCACAAAAACGTCCCTTCTGCTTGATTTGATGGATTCTAGGGTCTGTGGCGGTTCTATGGGATTCTAGGGTCTGTGATGGTTCTGGAGGATTTTAGGGTCTGTGGTGGTTCTGGGGGATTCTAAGGTCTTTGGTGGTTCTGGAGGATTCTAGGGTCTTTGGTGGTTCTGGAGGATTCTAGGGTTTGTAGTGGTTCTGGATGACTTCAGTATCTGTAGTCTTTTTATGGCAAAGCACTAACACGATAATGTTAGTGCTTTGTGTTGGTCTTTTTGGCTTTAGAGGTCTGTCTTGACTTTAGAGGTCTGTGTTGGTTTTAGCGGTCTGTGGTGGATTTAGGGGTCTGTGTTGGATGTAGAGGTCTGTGTTGACTTTAGAGGTCTATGGTGGGTTTAGAGGTCTGTAGTGGATTTAGAGGTCTGTGGTGGGTTTAGTGGTCTGTGGGGGATTTAGTGGTCTCTGGGGGGTTTGGAGGTCTGACCTTCTCGTTGATGATGTCCATCTGGAAGACCCCCGCCCTGTAGTATGCGTACATTCCACTGTCGAAGAAGAACTCAGACAGAGCGAGATAGACCATCCGGTCGTACTCTCGGATCACCGGGTTCACCGCATAGTTCACCAGCGTGTTGGTGGGATCAGCCAAGTCGAAGAACATCCCCTAAAGACACAGGACACTCGTTATGTCCCCTGGAGACACACAACACTCGTTGTGTCCCAAGAGACACAGGACACTTGTTATGTCCCCTAGAGACACAGGACACTCGCTATGTCCCTGAGAGACACAGGAAACTCATTGGGTCTCCTAGATACAAAGAACACTCGTTATGTGGACAAACAACACTTGTTATGGCCACTAGAGACAAAGGACACTCGTTATGTCCCCTAGAGACAGAAGACACTCGTTATGTCCCCTACAGACAAAACACAGTATATATGCAGTATATATATAATGTATATTAGGTATTTTAAGTATATTAGGTATATTATATCAGAGTCTGACCCTGAAGTGCATGTCAAGGCTGCGGGACGTCACTACAGGATCATCAATCAGAGAATAGTCTATCCCAATAAACTGGTCCACCTCTGTCCTCACAGGGATCGTGTCCAACATTGCGTTCACATGAACCAGAGCCGAGTGGTTCAGGGCCGGACAGATCTGAGAGACAGACAGGGAGATAGAGAGAAAGACAGGTTCAGGGAGGCAGGCAGGTAGACAGACAGACATCCAAGCAGAAAGACGGACAGACAGACAGACATCCAAACAGACAGACAGGCAGGCAGACAGGCAGACAGACATCCAAACAGACTGACAGGCAGGCAGACAGACAGACAGACAGACAGACAGACAGCAGACAGACAGACAGGCAGACAGACAGGCAGACAGACAGACAGCAGACAGATAGACAGGCAGACAGACAGGCAGACAGACACACAGACAGGTGACTGACCTGCTGGTTGAGGAGGAAGCGCATGCCTGACGTCAGGAATTTGGAAATGAAGTCGTAAACTTTCCTGAATGAAAACAGATGTCATGATTATTATGAATAATCATTCATTATAAATAGTAATGGTTATAGGTAGTTAACAATGAAACAGGGATCTTTCATGGTAGTTATGGTTATAATTATTGGGGTTTTACCCGAGCGTCCCGCTGAACCGGGCCCTCATCTTGTTGATTTTGGCGTCACACGTGATGTTGTTGATCTTCAGTCGTCCTTCGTCGTCTCGGATCAGACTAAGAACCGTGTTGATGTTGACGCCTTCGGCCGAGGCGTTGATGTTCCCCGTGTCGTAACTGAGGGACACAGAGAGGAATCAGGAAGACCAGCAGACAGACAGGAAGACAGACAGGAATCAGGAAGACAAGAAGACAGACATCCAAACAGACAGACCGGAATCAGGAAGACAAGCAGACAGACATCTAAACAGACAGACATGAATCAGGAAGACACCCACTGTCTTCATCTGAAACAGTTCACTCACTATAATCTTAATTTCTCACAGTCCTTTATCATCATGATGAGTTCCACCACAGGTTCCAACGGTGACCCATGGGCTACCACTGGACGGACAGAGACCGTCCTTCAGCCTAGTGTCCCTCACTGTTGGGACTGCTCAGCATCATTGGTTGACTGAGAGTCTAGAGTCCCACTAGTTGTTTTTGTAGAGGAAGTGAAACAAATCAGTAAAGGAACTAACAAGAACCAGTAGAGGAACTAATAAAGAAACAGTAGAGGATCTAACAAGATCCAGTAGAGGATCTAACAAGATCCAGTAGAGGAACTAACAAGAACCAGTAGAGGATCTAACAAGATCCAGTAGAGGAACTAACAAGAACCCGTAGAGGAACTAACAAGAACCAGTAGAGGGACTAACAAGATCCAGTAGAGGAATTAACAAGAACCAGTAGAGGAACTAACAAGAACCAGTAAAGGAACTAACAAGAACCAGTATAGGGTCTAACAAGATCCAGTAGAGGAACTAACAAGAACCAGTAGATGAACTAACAAGAACCAGTAGAGGGACTAACAAGATCCAGTAGAGGAACTAACAAGAAACAGTAGAGGAACTAACAAGAACCAGTAGAGGGACTAACAAGAACCAGTAGAGGATCCGTCGGTGGAAACTCAGCGAGATGGAGGAGTTCTGAACATCGAACAACAACCCGACTTCAGGCACGAACTGCAGGTCGGCGTGAGTCAGGTTCAGCTCCGTTATCTTCACACTGCAACAGACGAGGGAAACATTATACACGCACCCTGAGTATTCAGGAACACAGTATTACTTTAAGATAGTATACACCCTGAGTATTCAGGAACACAGTATTACTTTAAGATATAATACACCCTGAGTATTCAGGAACACAGTATTACTTTAAGATATAATACACCCTGAGTATTCAGCAACACAGTATTACTTTAAGATAGTATACACCCTGAGTATTAAGTAACACAGTATTACTTTAAGATTCAATACACCCTGAGTATTCAGGAACACAGTATTACTATAAGATATAATACACCTTGAGTATTCAGGAACACAGTATTACTTTAAGATATAATATACCCTGAGTATTCAGGAACACAGTATTACTTTAAGATAGTATACACCCTGAGTGTTCAGTAACACAGTATTACTATAAGATATAATACACCCTGAGTGTTTAGTAACACAGTATTACTTTAAGATTCAATACACCCTGGGAATTCAGGAACACAGTATTACTTTAAGATATAATATACCCTGAGTATTTAGTAACACAGTATGACATTAAGATTTAATACATACTGAGTATTTGGTATTACAGTATTACTTTACAGTTTATTTATTGCTAAATGACAGTGGGCACAACTGAAGCCACTTGTGCAAAACTCTAACTACAGTCTGCACTACGAACAGTCCCCTGAACGCACCAAAAACTCTTACTACAGTATGCACTAGCAAAAGTCACCTGAACCCACCATAAACTCTAACTACAGTCTGACAACCAACAATCACCTGAACGCACCATAAACTCTAACTCCAGTCTGACTACCAACAGTCACCTGAACGCACCATAAACTCTAACTACAGTCTGACAACCAACAGTCACCTGAACGCACCATAAACTCTAACTTACAGTCTGCACTAGCAAAAGTCACCTGAACGCACCATTAACTCTAACTACAATCTAATTACCAACACTCACCTGAATGCACCATATACTTTAACTACAGTCTGACTATCAACAGTAACCTGAACTACACATTCACAGCAACACAACTCTGAACACACACGTCTCAGAACAGGCTCAGTGCAGACAGACACACATTGAAACACACACACACTGAGACACACACACACTGCTGCTGTGTAGACTGGAGTTAGAGACTGATCTACATGAACTGCTGCTGTGTAGACTGGAGTTAGAGTCTGGTCTGGTAAAATACTCAGTAAGTATTGGATATTACAGTATTTCTTAAGGATATAATACTCAGTGAGTATTGGGTATTACAGTATTCCTTTAGGATATAATACTCAGTGCGTATTTGGTATTGCAGTATTCCTCCAGGAGAAAGTACTGTACTCTGTGATGGTGTACTGGAAGCGTCCTTCCTTCCCGATCATCTCCGGCATGCTGATGTTGCTCAGCTCCTCTTCAACAAACCTCTGAGTCTCGAACTTCACTGGTAACACAAAATACATCAAGTCAGTACTTTAACAAATACTTCAAGTACACTGTACTTGAAGTATAATTGCACAATTACACAAACCAGACAACTCGAGAGTAATTGCGTATACTTACACATGTCCAGTCCTTTGTCAGTGATGCGGATTTTGCAGCCGGCGGGTTGAGCGGCGGCCATGATGAATGACACCGAAAGGAGGAAGAGTGAGAACAGAGAGGAAGTCATCCTGAGCCGGAACATATTAATCTGGAACACAGAAGGATCAAGACCTGGGATAAGAGTTTGGATTAAGGCGGTGTTTCAGGTTTCTGCTGTCGGGGTGTTTCAGGTCTCTGCTGTCGGGGTGTTTCAGGTCTCTGCTGTCGGGCTGTGTCAGGTCTCTGCTGTTGGGTTGTTTCAGATCTCAGCTGTGTGTCAGGTCTCTGCTGTCGGGGTTTTGCAGGTCTCTACTGTCGGGGTGTTTCAGGTCTCTGCTGTCGGGGTGTTTCAGGTCTCTGCTTTCAGGGTGTTTCAGGTCTCTGCTGTTGGAAGGTTTCAGGTCTCTGTCGTTGAGGTGTTTTAGATCTCTGCTGTCGGGGTGTTTCAGGTCTCTGCTGTCAAGGTGTTTCAGGTCTCTGCTGTTGGGATGTTTCAGGTCTCTGCTGTCGGGATGTTTCAGGTCTCTGCTGTTGGGATGTTTCAGGTATCTGCTGTTGGGATGTTTCAGGTCTCTGCTGTGTGTTAGGTCTCTGCTGTCGAGATGTTTCAGGTCTCTACTGTCGGGGTGTTTCAGGTCTCTGCTGTCGGGGTGTTTCAGGTCTCTGCTGTTGGGATGTTTCAGGTCTCTGCTGTCGGGGTGTTTCAGGCCTCTGCTGTCGGGGTGTTTCAGGTCTCTGCTGTTGGGGTGTTTCCGGTTCTCAGCTCTTCGTCGGGTCTCTGCTGTCGGGGTGTTTCAGGCCTCTGGTGTTATAGAGGTTCTGGGTGTAGGTTGGATATTTCTCTTCTTCCATCCCATGAAATGGTTCTTATGCAATGCAAACATTGTTTACCGCTCCAGGAAATAGGGTTTTATGTCCAAAAACAACCTGTTACACTGTCCAAAACAACCTGTTATACAGTGCCAAAACAACCTGTTGTAGTGTCTAAATCAACCTGTTATACTGTCCCAAAACAACCTGTTATACTGTCCTAACACAACCTGTTATACCGTCCCAAAACAACCTGTTATACAGTCCAAAACAACCTGTTATAGTGCCCTGCCACGTCCTGCTGTGCCTTGTGATGCTACAAACTACTATTTTTTTGTGACTGTTGTTGGCACTCTTCATTCTAACCCCAACCCGCCCTTCAGACACCGCCTACAGGTCTGAAGAGCCTGGGTCTGGGTCTAGGTCTGGGTCTGGGTCTGGGTCTGTCCGAGGTTTCTGCCTAAAAGGAAGATTTCCTCACCACTGTGGAACTGTTGCTTGCTCTGGAGGAAACTACTAGAACTGTTGGGTCCTTGTAAATTCTGAACCGTGGTCTAGACCTACTCTATCTGTAGGGTATCTCGAGATAACATTTGTTATGAATTGAAACTTTAAATAAAATTGAATTGAAAAATTGAATTGAATTAAATCAACCTGTTATACTGTCCCAAAACAACCTGTTATACTGTTCCAAAACAACCTGTTATAGTGTCTAAATCAACCTGTTATACTGTCCCAAAACAACCTGTTATAGTTTCTAAATCAATCTGTTATACTGTCCCAAATGAACCTGTTATACTGTCCCAAAACAACCTGTTATACTGTCCCAAAACAACTTGTTATACTGTCCCAAAACAACCTGTTATACTGTACCAAAACAACCTGTTATACTGTCCCAAAACAACTTGTTATACTGTCCCAAAACAACCTGTTATACTGTACCAAAACAACTTGTTATACTGTCCCAAAACAACCTGTTATACTGTCCCAAAACAACCTGTTATATTGTCTAAAAACAACCTGTTATAGTGTCTAAGTCAACCTGTTATACTGTCCCAAAACAACCTGTTATAGTTTATAAATCAACCTGTTATACTGTCCCAAATGAACCTGTTATACTGTCCCAAAACAACCTGTTATACTGTCCAAAAACAACCTGTCAGACTGTCCAAAAAGAACTGTCATAATGTCCCAAAACAACTTGTTGTACTGTCCAAATCAACCTGTTGTACTGTCCACAAACAACCTTTTTTACTTTCCAAATCCAACCTGTTTTAATTTCCCAAAACAACCTGTTACTGTTCCAAAAAAATGTTATACTGTCCCGAAACAACCTGTTATAGTGTCTAAATCAACCTGTTATACTGTCCCAAAATAACCTGTTATAGTTTCTAAATCAACCTGTTATACTGTCCCAAATGAACCTGTTATACTGTCCCAAAACAACCTGTTATACTGTCCAAAAACAACCTGTCAGACTGTCCAAAAAAGCTGTTATACTGTCCCAAAACAACTTGTTATACTTTCCAAATCAACCTGTTGTACTGTCGAAAAACAACCTGTTTTACTGTCCAAATCCAACCTGTTTTACTTTCCCAAAACAACCTGTTATACTGTCCCAAAACAAACTGTTATACTGTCACATAACCACCTGTCATATGGTGTTTTTCCACTGGTGGTAACAGCTCGACTCGACACGCCTTGACTCTCCTCTACTCGACTCAACCCATTCTATGTTCGTTTTCCATTGCAAAATGAGTAACGTCTCTGCGTGGCTGGTCACCATAGCTACGCGTGATGATGTAATTTTCAACGCGATTCACAACAGCACGTCGGCTACTCGCCACAGCAACAAGAAAGGTTTTGTTTCAAAAGAAGCTGAAGGAAGCAAGAAAAATCACCGCTAAAAACAACAGGAGTTTGGGAATACCGACGGAGTTCAGACGTCGACATGACTGTTGTTTGCCGACACAAAAAGGTAAGTTAGGTTTCCTGGTAACGTTAGCTAACATTTGCATGTGTTAGGGGCCCCGGTCAGTATTTACTAACGCTATACGCTAGCATTATATTAAGTACATGAACTTTAGCAACCACGATTACACACCAACATGTGTGCTGTTTGTGTTTCAGAGCATTCACGCTTTGCAAAACCGCCGCCGCAGACCGTCTGGTGGGCGACGTCCGACTGTCTGAACAGACGATCCTCTTGTTGCTCCACAGCTGGCAAAGGAACTTGAACTGCAGTAACCCTGTTACACAACACTCATCCCTCTCTCTCTCTCTCGCTCTCACTCTCCCTCTTTCTCTCTTTCTTTCCCTGCCTCTTTCAATTTTCCTTCTAACTCTTACCTTCCTGTTCTCTTTATTCTCTAACTCTCTCTCTCTGTCTTTCTCTCTTCTTTTGTCTTTCTTGCTCTCTCTCTCTCCTCTTTTCCTTCTAACTCTTACCCTCTTCTTCTCTTTCTCTCTCTAACTCCCTCTCTCCAGTTACTCTCCCTGTTTTTAGTGTTAGTGTTAACCCAAACCCCTTAATATGAAGAAATGCTAAGAAATCTGTTTTATTTCTGTTAGAACTCAGTAACTATCTCAGCAAGATTATATATTTATCTTATTGGGTTCTTGTTTGTGTGTTGTTCATTTATTTTTAAGATTTGACCCGTTCCACTCCGGGACGCAGGTGGAGGTCTGAGCACACAAAAACAAGATGGTGACCACGTGACTGTCTACACAACATAGAGGGAAAAAAAAATCTCCATATTTCTGAAAGTAGGGCAGAACTGCCCTCTGAAAGCGTGAGGGGTCCTACATGAAGCTGCCTGTTTTCATGGAGCATTCGAACTCTGGAATTATAAAAAGAAAACCAGACTTAACCTAGGAAGTGGTCTTGGTACCGGCCAGAAGCCACCTCATTTCAATGGACATCAAATTAATAATTTCATCAAATTTACCTACACAGTCTCACTCCTGGAGCATCAGAAAGGAGCGCTTGGATTTGTTATTGACGTTAAAAGTCTCCTTTAGAGCTCTGTGTCAGGACTCTAGATGCTCTGGATCGGGCCTCTAGACGCTCTAGCTCTGGATTGGGACTCTTGTCGCTCTGGATCAGGACTCTAGACACTCTAGGTCCGGACTTTAGACGCTCTAGGTCGGGACTCTGGACGCTCTGAATCCGGACTCTAGATGCTCTGGGTCGGGACTCTGGGCGTTACTTTTTGACGCTCTGGATCAGGACTTTAGACTACAGACGCTGAAGGGGATTTGTGCGTCCCGTACAGACGCTGAAGGGCATTTTTGCGTTGTATCTGACGCTGAGAGACCGACGTATGAGAACAGGTTGGGATTGAGGACGGTTGGACGAATGTTTTTGTGATGTTACGTTAACGTCTTGATTAATGAATCAGATGTTATAGAACAGGAAGCACAATTCCCAAATAATGAAAGTCAGTGGATTTACTGTAAGAAGACAAACAGACAATGAATGAAAGTCTCTTTTAAAAGCCATCAGTAAACATCAGATCTGAAGCTTCAAACAGACTTTAACGAGCACAAAGTCCTCACAAATATAGACATACCGGCCTACACACACACTGTAATCTGTTTGATTACAGCTCAGAGCCGACAGCCAATCACCAGCCAGCTGCTGCACCCACATCTGGTGACCACAACTGCTAACAGCGACCTGCTAATAGCTAAAAGCTACCGCTAACCTTTAATTAAAAAGCTTCAGATGAAAGAGAAGAAGACTACACCCAGCCTGCCCTCCGGTCTGTCACAGAGACCTAACTTATTAAAATATAAATATATATAACCTGCTTTCATCATAATATATATGTGTATGTATAACCTGCTTTCATTATAATATATAAACATATATAACCTGAAACCTGCTTTCATCATAATGTATAAATAGCCAGTAGAGGCCAAAAGTTAGTTCCCCCTTCTCCTCCAATGAGATCCTTTATCTTCAGGACTATTTCCATTGTAGATTATCTCTGAAGCATCAGAACTATTAATGAACACATGAGGAGTTATGGACTTAACAACAAAGTAGAAATACCTGAAACATGTCTTATGTTATAGTTTCTTCAGAGTACCCCCCCCCCCCCCCCCTTTGCTTTTTGATAGTGCTGCAAACAGGTCCAACAGCCTTTACACAGCCTGGGGGGGTGTTTCGGGTCATTGTCCTGTTGGAAAATAAATGATGGTCCAACTTAACGCAGACCAGATGGGATGGCATGCTGGTTCAGGATGCTGTGGTAGACGTGCTGGTTCAGGATGCAGTGGTAGCCATGCTGGTTCAGGATGCTGTGGTAGCCATGCTGGTTCAGGATGCAGTGGT
>NW_023269242.1:47757-49000 GCF_013103735.1 Etheostoma cragini
CTGGAGCACTTTCTCCGGGGAGAGTTGTGGCCAGGCTCTGGAGCACTTTCTCCGGGGAGAGTTGTGGCCAGGCTCTGGTGCCTTTTCTCCGGGGAGAGTTGTGGCCAGGCTCTGGTTCCCTTTCTCCGGGGAGAGTTGCGGCCGTGTGTCCGGGCTCTGGTGCCCTTTCTTCGGGGAGAGTTGCGGCTGTGTGGCCGGGCTCTGGAGCACTTTCTACGGGGAGAGTTGCGGCCGTGTGGCCGGGCTCTGGTGCCCTTTCTCTGGGGAGAGTTGCGGCCGTGTGGCCGGGCTCTGGTGCCCTTTCTCCGGGGAGAGTTGCGGCCGTGTGGCCGAACTGACTTACCTCCTGCTCGGACTCGGTGTCGGGTTCTTCCGGACTCTGGTCCTCATCCCGGAGAGTCCCGATCAGACCCAGCTGCTGCAACATCGCGAACTGCTTCCAAACGGGTCTAAACGGAATCTAGTTCTGTTGACTTCTCTTGCGTTTTCGCCACACAAACACACGTGTGTTGACGGAAACAGGAAGTGTTAGTGATGTGCGTCCGGTTCACGGAGCTTGTTATCGACGGAAAGGATCCGCCTGCCGCCTATTGTTCGGAGGTAGGATCACAGCTGAGGACAGGGGTTTATAATATTTATATAGTATATACTTCAATATTTAGTTGCATGATTGTATGAACGAGGACAGTGAAAGTATTTGCAACTCGTGTGTTTCTGATCTAAAGAAACGTTTTAATGTTATTTCTCAATAAATTAGTTTTATGAACCAATGATTTCTTTAAAGATATGAGTATGAAGATTAGAAAGTCTGGGTCAGGGTCTGGTCCTGTGAAAACCTCATTGGACAGTCTGGGTCAGGGTCTGGTGTAAAGACCTCATTACACAGTCTGGGTCAGGGTCTGGTATTGTAAAGACCTCATTACACAGTCTGGGTCAGGGTCTGGTACTGTGAAGACCTCATTAGACAGTCTGGGTCAGGGTCTGGTACTGGACCTGCTGAGTCATGTGTTGTACTGCATCTGTAATATTTGTGTCCCTGTACCATTAATTAATTATTAATTAATTATTAATTATTAATGGTCAAAACGTGTGTGTGTGTGTCGGTGTATGGTGTGTGTGTGAGTGTGTGTGTGGTGTTTGTTTGTGTGTGTGTGTCTGTGTGTGGTGTCTGTGTCTGTGTGGTGTGTGTGTGTGTATGTTAGTGTGGTATGTGTGTGTGTGTGTGTGTGTGTGTGTGTGTGTG
>NW_023269242.1:49100-51178 GCF_013103735.1 Etheostoma cragini
AGGTGTAGCGGGAGGTGTAGTTTATGACGAGTCATAGCCCACAGATTGCTCAGAGGTGTAGCGGGAGGTGTAGTTTATAACGAGTCATAGCCTACGGATAGCTCAGAGGTGTAGCGGGAGGTGTAGTTTATAACGAGTCATAGCCTACGGATAGCTCAGAGGTGTAGCGGGAGGTTATAGAGCCGATTTAATTATGAAGTTAAGCTTAAATCAAGGTCACCGGTTGGTTCGGTCTGCTCTGTTAAACTGTGATTCTTCTTCTACTGAGAAAATGAAGCTAATGTTTTTTTCACCAGTAATATGAATGGTGGGACGGTGCAGTGGACTCTTTTGTTATTATTGTTCGAACCCAGCGCAACACGGATCAACGTAATTTCTTTTAAAACACCATTTTCCCGTTGTACCATGTTTGTGTCGGGCTCAGATGTCCAGTCCAGTTCAGTCCAGTCCAGTTCAGTCCAGTCCAGATTATATTGAATGTTATTGTCATGTCGGGCTCAGATGTCCAGTCCAGTTCAGTCCAGTCCAGTTCAGTCCAGTCCAGATTATATTGAATGTTATTGTCGTGTCGGGCTCAGATGTCCAGTCCAGTTCAGTCCAGTTCAGTCCAGTCCAGATTATATTGAATGTTATTGTCGTGTCGGGCTCAGATGTCCAGTTCAGTCTAGTCCAGTTCAGTCCAGTCCAGATTATATTGAATGTTATTGTCGTGTCGGGCTCAGATGTCCAGTCCAGTTCAGTCCAGTTCAGTCCAGTCCAGATTATATTGAATGTTATTGTCGTTTCGGGCTCAGATGTCCAGTCCAGTTCAGTCCAGTCCAGATTATATTGAATGTTATTGTCGTGTCGGGCTCAGATGTCCAGTTCAGTCCAGTCCAGTTTAGTCCAGATTATATTGACGTGCGACATGCGAAGGCCAGTAACATGTTTAGGAATTTCTAGCGACTCTGTCGACGTGCGGGTAAGAGAGAAAAGAAGGATAGAAGTTTATATTAAGATAGATGAAACTTTAAATTTGATGATATTCAGTCACATCCAGCAGAAGTTGATCTGCTCATCCCGTCATCCAACTTCAAACTATATTTAGTTTTATTAACTGAATATATTTATTATCTGTATATTCAGCTGTTGTCTGTCTGTGTCTGTCTCTCAGGACCAGCCGATCGTCCTGAACAGGAAGAAGAAGTTGGGGGGTCGCGGGGCGAACGACTTCAACGCTGACTTTGATTTCGGAGAGAGAGACGGGCCGATCGACGACGACTGGGTGATGGCCGACATCATGAAGCAGCTCAAGACCAAGGTACAGGACCCCTGCAGGCCCAGGCCCCCCCTCTGTGTTGGTAGAGTCGTACCCCCTGCAGCCCCCCCGTGTCGATAGAGTTGTGCCCCCTGCACAACCCTAGCTGCTAGCTCCTAGCTAGCGACGTTGTTTTACAAGTTGTCATAGAAACGACCATGAGGTAAAACATGCAGGAGCCCCGCCCACAGGAAGCAGAGATCAGGAGTGAAGATCAGCTGATTAAATGATGATTAGACAGCAGAGTTCCCTGAGTTACTGTCTGTAATGGCCTGTGTTGTTTCAGAGGATGGCGACCACTCTGGATCAGAAGATAGAGAAGATCAGAAAGAAGAGGAAGGCTGAGGTGAGTCTGATCTAACATTCTACTTCCTGTCTGCTCACATCCACTTCCTGGCTTTAATCCTTTCTGATTGGCAGGAGAGATGTGCTGAGGAGAACCAGGAGGACCCGGGGAACCAGGAGGACCAGGAGGACGATGTGAAGCCAGCGGCAGGAGAGGAAGATGAAAATGATGATGATGATGATGATGAAGAACAGGAGGAGGATGAAGACGAGTTTGATTCAGACGATGAAGAGATTCTGACCAAATCAGGTGAGTCCAGCAGAGGCTTTTATTTTGATTTGTGACAGGAAGCAGAAACATTTTAATTAAAAATGCGAGCAGCGGTGAAAGGGGCCCTCGCTTCTGTGCCGTTCGGGGTACTGGCAGGTTGGAGTACTGGCAGGTCGGGGGTCGTGGTACTGGCAGGTTGGGGGTCGTGGTACTGGCAGGTTGGGG
>NW_023269242.1:51278-59596 GCF_013103735.1 Etheostoma cragini
TTGTCTGTGTAATGGGTGGAGATAGAATATGGGGGCGTGGTCTGTGTAATGGGTGGATATAGAGTATGGGGGGGTGTAGACCACACACTAAGTTTCATGTGAATCCGAATAACTTTTACCAACCATAGCAACGCAAAGACCAATCAAGACTGAACCTGGTGGTCCACAGGTCTGATCCGGGGGGGTTAGTGAGTTAGACCGCATGCTAACACGGTCTATAATAATAATAATAATAATAATAATAATAACGATGATGAGTCCGATAATAATTGCGTGGTTGTTGACTTCCTGTTTCCTGTCAGACACGCTGAGAGACAAAGACCGACGCCGGAGGAAGAGGAAGGGGGGAGCGGAGGTGAGGAGACCTCCCTGGTCACCGTGGTAACGGCTGTGTGTGCTGGGTTACCATGGTAACGGCTCTGTGTGATTTCAGGCTCCGGACAAGTTCTACGCCGACGCGTCTCAGTTCGATGATCAGCTGACGTTTGACAACATGAACCTGTCCCGCCCGCTGCTCAAGGTGACCTCTGACCTCTGAACATACAGATTGTATAGAACTATCTTTAAATATTATTATATATAATTATAAAATCTGTTTAAATATTAGTTACACACACCTTCCCTGTATCTCTAGTTAAACGGACTCTTAACAAACACATATTGTGTGTGTGTGTGTGTGTGTGTGTGTGTGTGTGTGTGTGTGTGTGTGTGTGTGTACACACAGTATGTGTCTGTTAAGAGTCTGTATGTATATATTCAGTTCAGTTTTATTTATAGTATCAATTCATAACGAGAGTTATCTCGAGACCCTTTACAGATAGAGCAGGTCAAGACCACACTCCAGAATTTACAGCCTGGACCTGGGCCTGAGATGTGACCCATGGCCATGATATCATAGTCTACAGACGTTTCATACACGACGTGTGTTTCCGCCGTTCGACCCATGCAACAAATAATCGTGATCTATATATTGATCAAAATAATCGTGATTATCATTTTGGCCATAATCGTGCAGCCCTACTCCTGGGCCAGCCCCAATTATGAGCTTTATCAAAGATGAAAGTCTTAAGCCTACTCTTAAATGTGGGGACGGTGTCTGCCTCCTGAACCCAAACTGAAACCTGGTTCCACAGGAGAGGAGCCTGATAGCTGAAGGCTCTTGTCCCTGGACCCGAACTGGAACCTGGTTCCACAGGAGAAGAGCCTGATAACTGAAGGCTCTGGTCCCTGGACCCAAACTGGAACCTGGTTCCACAGGAGAGGAGCCTGGCACCTGAAGGCTCTGAACCCAGACTGGAACCTGGTTCGCGTTCTACTTTTAGAGACTCTAGGAACCACAAGTAACCCTGCAGTCTGGGAGCGTAGTGCTCTTGTAGGGTTGTAAGGTACTAGGAGCTCTTTAAGATAAGATGGTGCCTGACCATGAAGAGCTTTGTAGGTGAGAAGAATGATTTTAAATTCTATTCTGGATTTTACAGGAAGCCAATGCAGAGAAGCTAAAACATGAGAGATGTGATCTCTTTTCCTGGTTCCTGTTAGAACACGTGCCGCAGCATTCTGGATCAGCTGAAGAGTCTTTATGGACGTCTTGGAGCAGCCTGATAATAAAGAATTGCAGTAATCCAACCTAGAAGTAACAAATGCATGGACTAGTTTTTCCTGCATCAGTTTTAGACAGGATATTCCTGATTTTTGCAATATTACGTAGGTGAAAAATGGCAATCCTTGAAGATAACTCCAAGATTCCTCTAGGGCTGTAATCTCCCAGTGGACTAGTCCATTTATTGGTCGATACGTTCTGTCTTGACCAAAATTTTGATTGGTTGATTTTTTGACGTGTTATTTCATCAGGTGGAAGCAGAGACCGTTATGGTCTATAGGTGGAAAGCACTAAATGTTAATTTAAGAAAAATAGATAACGGAAAAAAGTTAATTGCAAAGTTTGCAAGTAACAGTTTGCATATTGCAGCTGGACTACAAACATGGCGTATCACCTAAAAATGGTGAGTAACCTGTCTGCGTTAGGTACCTGTCTGTTTGGAGTTGGCTGCATGAACATATCAGAATTGGCATATTTCATAGTCTAATAATTGTTTTATAAGTACCGGCGCACCCAACCGCAACGACGGTAGCGTTCCCCGGACACACCCCCAGACCGCCCCAGACCACGCTGGATGTTAAGCCTCTACCATCCAAACGCAAAAATAATGTCACAGAAGGAATTGTCAACTTCATTGCTCGGAATATGAGGACCATTGCTGTTGTGGAGGGCTGAGGTTTTAAGAACTTGTTAATATACAGCGCCAGAACGAATAAGAGTGACAGCTTTAAACTAATAGTCTGTTCGTTTCTCCGTGTGAGGACACAGAGGCTGATGCAGCGCTGTCCGAGCGGACAGACGAGTGTCAATTTATTGCAAAATAATTAGGTCAAAAATGATTTACTATACTGCATATAGCCTGCTAGGACGAATACTTAGGGTCAGTACAGTTACTTAATCTTTCAATTTTTTCGCACAGATCCTTGTGGGACTCCATGACTAACCTTGGCGTGCACAGAGGATTCATCGTTAACATGAACAAACTGAGATCGATCTGATAAATAAGACTTAAACCAGCTTAGAGCAGTTCCTTTAATGCCAATTAAATGTTCCAATCTCTGTAATAAGATATGATGGTCAATGGTATCAAATGCAGCACTAAGATCTAATAACACAAGTACAGAGATAAGTCCTTTGTCTGATGCAATTAGGAGGTCATTAGTAATTTTCACAAGTGATGTCTTTATACTATGATGAACTCTAAATCCTGACTGAAAATCCTCAAATAAGCAGAAATAATATGCAGAAAGTCACAAAGCTGATATAGGTCTATAGTTGGCTAAAACCTCTGGTTCAGGGTTGGATATAGGTCTATAGTTGGCTAAAACATCTGGATCAAGGTTGGATATAGGTCTGTAGTTGGCTAAAACATCTGGATCAAGGTTGGATATAGGTCTGTAGTTGGCTAAAACATCTGGATCAAGGTTGGGTTTGGGTCTGTAGTTGGCTAAAACATCTGGATCAGGGTTGGATGTAGGTCTATAGTTGGCTAAAACATCTGGATCAAGGTTGGATGTAGGTCTATAGTTGGCTAAAACATCTGGATCAGGGTTGGATGTAGGTCTATAGTTGGCTAAAACATCTGGATCAAGGTTGGATATAGGTCTATAGTTGGCTAAAACATCTGGATCAAGGTTGGGCTTTTTTAGAAGAGGTTTGATTACAGCTACTTTAAAGTGCTGTGGTACATAGCCTGTTAATAAAGATAGATTAAACGAGAATTTTCTAATTTGGTGGAACGCCAAATCTTCTCAGGGGATCCGTGATATTTGCTTTAATTTGCGAGTTTCAGCATTATACCATGGAGCTAACCGTCTTGGTTTGTATAGAAGGTTTTGCCTAATGGCGTGTAGTTCAGCAGTATAAACTCAAAAGTCAAGTCCTCTCACCGTCACTAGGTCCTGGCTGCTCAGGAGTTGCCGGGGGACGGCTACCAGAGGCTAACTCAGGCTCAGGCCGCCCCACGCCGACTACCGGGGGGAGTGGGGGTAGCTACAGTAACTAACAACTGATCTATCATGGTGCAGATCCGGACTTCTAACTCACTAAGCCTCGCCTCCACGTCTATAAATAACTTGTGACTTGTTACACATACCATTGTCGTTAAAGGATGCAGAGGAGTAACTAAACATCTCACACACCGAGCAAGAGAAAGTAGGAGAGGGGGATGACATGGCTAACTGCTAAGCTAAAGTCGCTAATAGCTAAGCTTAAGTATGGTAGCGTTAGCTACCAAGCATTCAAAACAACGGTTATTTAACGAAAGTCACTGAAAGACGTAAAACAAATGCTTATGCCTATGCCCGGTGGATGCGAGCTCTAAGCGAAGCAAATGTAGTTTAATGCACAACACCCTCTCAAGTTCTAGTCACTTAACACCAGATATAGCTAACTGCTAAGCTAAAGTCGCTAACAGTAAAGCTAAAGTACGGTAGCGTTAGCTACCAAGCGTTTGAAAACTGTTATTTAACGAAAGTCACTGAACATGTAAACTGTGAGCGCTTAGGCAGAACTACTGTAAGAATAAGTGTTTAGCGGACAGTTAGCCGCTGTAATAGCAGATCTAACAAATTAAACTAGTATTTAGTGAGCAGCAACATGCTACCCACATGCTACCCACATGCTACCAACATGCTACCAACATGCTACCAACACGCTACCAGAAACGGAAATGCATCAGGTACGCACATGCCGCAACAGGTTCCAACAACAATAGGATATTATATGACGTGTGTGTGTCTGTGTCTGGGTGTGTCTCTCTCTGTGTGTGTTTGTGTGTAGGCCATCAGCTCCCTGGGCTTCCAGCTGCCGACCCCGATCCAGAAGGCCTGTGTTCCCGTCGGTCTGCTGGGCCGAGACCTGTGTGCCTGCGCTGCTACCGGGACAGGTACCAGGATATATTAATATTAGTTTAATATATTAATATAAATACTGGGACACGTACCAGGATTTATTAATTTAATATTAAAATATTATATAAAATACTAATATAAATATATAATATATATAATAATTAATAATAAGTTATTTAACGGCGTGTTTCTCGTCCAGGGAAGACTGCGGCCTTCATGCTGCCTGTGTTGGAGCGCTTGGTTTATAAACCCCGGACCACCCAGGTGACCCGGGTCCTGATCCTGGTTCCCACCAGGGAGTTGGGGATCCAGGTCCACTCTGTGGGCCGACAGCTGGCCCAGTTCACCTCCATCACCACCTGCCTAGCTGTCGGTACGACCACTTCCTGTTTCTATGTTGAATGTTTTAGTTACTTCTTGTCTGGGACGTGAAACTGAACAATAACAACTCCTCCATTCCTCCAGACTGATTCATGTTTTAGACCCAACAAGTCCCCCATCCATCCAGACTGATTCACGTTTTAGACCCAACAAGTCCCCCATCCTTCCAGACTTATCCCCGTTTTAGACCCAACAAGTCCCCCCATCCATCCAGACTGATCCACGTTTTAGACCCAACAAGTCCCCCATCCATCCAGACTGATCCACGTTTTAGACCCAACAAGTCCCCCATCCATCCAGACTGATCAACGTTTTAGACCCAACAAGTCCTCCATTCATCCAGAACTATCACATAGTAGGATAATTGCTGTATTTGCGACTAGTCTGGGATTCTGGTCTGCGTAGATGTCCGTCTGGACCGATCCAAAGACACTCCGGTCCTGGTCCGGTCTTTCGCTAACGTGTGTGTTTTGTCCAGGCGGGCTGGACCTGAAGTCCCAAGAGGCCGCGTTACGGGCGGGTCCAGATGTTCTGGTGGCCACGCCGGGCCGGCTCATCGATCACCTTCACAACACGCCGAGCTTTGAGCTGAGTCACATCGAGATCCTGATCCTGGACGAGGCGGACAGGTAAACCCTGCAGCCACAGAGAGCCATTAGACCCGGTCTGGAACTATGACTCAGCGTTATGTTTTGTTGTGTTTTTTTTGTGTGTGTGTGTGTGTATGTGTGTGTGTGTGTGTGTGTGTGTGTGTGTGTGTGCGTACGTGTGTGCGCGTGCCAATGTCAGGATGCTGGACGAGTACTTCGAGGAGCAGATGAAGGAGATCATCCGCCTGTGTTCCTACAACAGACAGACCATGTTGTTCTCCGCCACCATGACGGAGGAGGTGAGGGTCATGTGACCTGTGTCCAGCTGTTCTGTGTCATGTGACCTGTGTGTCCTGGTGTTATAATGTGTCATGTGACCTGTGTGTCCAGCTGTTCTGTGTCATGTGACCTGTGTGTCATGTGTTGTAATGTGTCATGTGACCGGTGTCCAGGTGTTGTAACGTGTCATGTGACCTATGTGTCCAGGTGTTCTGTGTCATGTGAACTTGGTGTCCAGGTGTTGTAACGTGTCATGTGACCCATGTGTGTCATGTGACCTGTGTGTCCAGGTGTTGTAACGTGTCATTTGACCTGTGTGTCCAGGTGAAGGAGCTGGCGGCTGTCTCGTTGAAGGAGCCAATCAGGATCTTCGTTAACAGCAACACAGACGTGGCCCCGTGTCTGAGACAAGAGTTCATCAGAATCCGCCAGAACCGGGAGGGGGACAGGGAGGCCGTGGTGGCCGGTACGTACTTATACTACATTATATAGTACTATATACTGTATATATATTATATAGTACTATATGTATTATACTACATTATATAATACTATATACGTATATTAGACCGTTTGAGACAAAGTTAACATAGTAACTGTGCTAAGCTAACTATCATCATGCTACAGCTGATAGACCATAACAGTCCTAATGATGTCACACCATACCATTTCGTACCATAGCCCCCCCCCCCCCCCCCCAAACACTAACGGTTCTGTGTGTTCTAGCGCTGCTGACTCGGACCTTCCAGGATCACGTGATGTGTTTCACTCAGACGAGGAAACAGGCTCACAGACTGCACATCCTGCTGGGACTGCTGGGGCTGAAGGTCGGAGAACTGCACGGAGAACTGAGCCAGAACCAGAGACTGGAAAACCTCAGGTACACACCAAACTAGAGACTAGAGAACATCAGTTACACACAGAACCTGAGACTGGAGAACCTCAGGTACACACAGAACTAGAGACTAGAGAACATCAGGTACAAATAGAACCACAGACTTGAAAACCTCAGGTACACACAGAACTAGAGACTAGAGAACCTCAGGTACACACATAACTAGAGAACATCAGGTGCACACAGAACTAGAGACTGGAGAACGTGAGGTACACAGAACTAGAGACTGGACAACGTCGGGTACACAGAACCAGAGACTGGAGAACCTCAGGTACACACAGAACTAGAGACTAGAGAACATCAGGTACAAACAGAAACAGAGACTTGAAAACCTCAGGTACACACAGAACTAGAGACTGGAGAACGTCAGGTACACAGAACCAAAGACTGGAGAACCTCACGTACACAGAACTAGAGACTGGAGAACCTCAGGTACACACAGAACTAGAGACTAGAGAACATCAGGTACACACAGAACCAGAGACAACATGTATTAACCCTTGTTGTTCTCAACGTTCTCAGGCGTTTTAAGGACGATCAGATCGACATTTTGGTGGCGACAGACGTAGCGGCCAGAGGTCTGGACATCGACGGAGTTAAAACGGTGAGTTCCTCACACTTAACTTCACTTCCTCACCCTTTACTTCACTCTCTCACCTTTACTTCACTTCCTCACCCTTTACTTCACTCTCTCACCTTTACTTCACTTCCTCACCCTTTACTTCACTCTCTCACCTTTACTTCACTTCCTCACCCTTTACTTCACTTCCTCACCCTTTACTTCACTTCCTCACCCTTTTACTTTAATTTCTTCAGTCTCTTTAGTGCCTTTATGTATCTTTGTAGTTACTGTACGATAAATTAAACTACTGTTTTACTGTCTCTCTTTCTCTCTCTCTCTCTCTCTCCCTCCCTGTCTGTCGCTCCCCGTCTCCCTGTCTCCCACCCCGTCTCCCCGTCGGTCTCCCAGGTGATAAACTTCACCATGCCGTCCACGGTGAAGCACTACGTCCACCGCGTGGGACGCACGGCGAGAGCCGGCCGCTCCGGCCGCTCGGTGTCTCTGGTCGGAGAGACGGAGAGGAGGATGCTGAAGGACGTGGTGAAGTCAGCCAGGAGCAGCGTGAAGGCTCGCGTCCTGCCGCCAGGTAACAGACAGACAGACAGGTAGACAGACAGGTAACAGACAGAAAGGCAAGTAACAGGTAGACAGGCAGACACTCATCTGGACGCAGAGCAGAACATCTGGAGACACTCCCTTAAGTTATAACATGTTCTAGTGAGAGGGTCAAAGTTTGGCATGGTTAGCGGGGTTAGCATGGTTAGCCTCCGTCCTGATGCTGTCTGTTTTAAAACAAATGGGAATATCCTTTACTAAATAAACAGGGTGCTGTATAGACGAAGTCTTGAAACTAGCAATTGAGACCATATGCTTAGATAACAGCTCTCTCCCTCTCTCTCTCCCTCTCCCTCCCTCCCTCCCTCCCCCTCCCTCCCTCCCTCTCTCCCTGCCTCTCAGAGGTGATCCTTAAGTTCAGAGATCTGATCACGAAGCTGGAGAAAGACGTGCAGGCTGTGATGAAGCTGGAGAGAGAGGAGAGAGAGATGGCTGCGACTGAGGCCAAGGTACACGACGCTAACACCATCTACATCTCCCATCTACATCTAACATCTACATCTAACTTCTACATCTACATCTCCCATCTACATCTAACATCTAC
>NW_023269242.1:59696-61176 GCF_013103735.1 Etheostoma cragini
TTCAGTCTACTGTCCCAGAGACTAGAAGATATTCAGTCTACTGTCCCGGAGACTAGAAGATATTCAGTCTACTGTCCCGGAGACTAGAAGATATTCAGTCTACTGTCCCTGGGACTAGAATATATTCAGTCTACTGTCCCAGATACTAGAAGATATTGAGTCTCCCGTCCCAGAGACTAGAAGATATTCAGTCTACTGTCCCAGAGACTCGAAGATATTCAGTCTATCGTCCCAGAGACTAGAAGATATTCAGTCTACTGTCCCAGAGACTCGAAGATATTCAGTCTACTGTCCCAGAGACTAGAACATATTCGGTCTATTGTCCCAGAGACTAGAAGATATTCAGTCTACTGTCCCAGTTGATATTCAGTCTACTGTCCCAGAGACTAGATGCTATTCAGTCTACTGTTTGTCTAACCTGTCTGTCAAACCTTTCTTTCTACCTGTCTGTCTGTGTCTAACCTTTCTGTTTGTCTGTCTAACCTGTCACTCTCTAACCTGCCCCTCTAACCTGTACCTGTAACCTGTCTGTCTGTCTCTCTCTAACCTGTCTCTCTCTAACCTGTCCGTCTCTTTAACCTGTTTCTCTCTAACCTGTCTCTCTAACCTGTCTTCCAGTCTGAGGAGCGCTCCCAGTTCGAGATCTTGAAGGCTCAGATGTTCGCTGAGCGAGCGGCGAAAAGAGAGAGACGCCCGAAGAGAGCGAGAGCCATGATGGGAGAGGAGACGCCCACCATAGGTCAAATACAAATACTACATCAAGATATACATATACTACATCATAGTAGAGTTATGATGCAGTAGGAGACGCCCACCATAGGTCAAATACAAATACTACATCAAGATATACATATACTACATCATAGTAGTTATGATGGAGGAGGAGAAGCCCACCAAAGGTCAAATACTGCACATACATATATTACTATCAATACTTACATATACTACTGTCAGTACTTACATACACCACAATCAGTATGTAGATATACTACATCAGTACATACATATACTAAATCAAAACTTAGGTGCACTACATCAGTACTTCTAAGTAAAGCTTAAACTTAATCAAAGTTGTGTTTGCAGCAGCAGCCAATCAGAAAGCAGGAAAAGGCGGGAAGAAGACGGTGTTTGACCGAGAGCTGACCAACACGAGCAAGAAAGCTCTGAAACACTACAGAGCAGGGTGAGACAGCTGTCTGTCTGTCGTACTGTACATCTCTGTCTTACTGTACGTCTGTCTCTGTCTGTCTAACTGTACACCTGTCCATCTCTCTGTCCCTCTAACTGTCAACCTTTCTGTCTACAGCCCATCATTTGCAGACAGGAAGCGTCTTGGTATGGACAGGAAACGTCCTGGCAGCTCCAAGTAAGTCTCTCTCGCTTTCTCTCTCTCTCTCTCTCGCTCTCTCTCTCTCTCTCTCTCTCTCTCGCTCTCGCTCTCTCTCTCTCTCTCTCTCTCTCTCGCTTGCAAAGTTTGTGA
>NW_023269242.1:61276-64375 GCF_013103735.1 Etheostoma cragini
CCCCCCTTCCTGTTGGACAGAGTTGTCCCTCATCAGGCAATAGAAACCCTGCTGTCCCCCCCTTCCTGTTGGACAGAGCTCCACAGACCAAGTCCACAGGTACAAATTAGTTTTGCACCAAATGACTCGCTGCAAAAGTCGAGAGCGCAGCCTCTCCGCTGTGTGATGGAGAGAGCATGCTGCATATAATAGAATATAATACAATTTAATATAATATAATATAATATGATATAATACAATATAATATAATATAATATATAATATGATATAATACAATTTAATATAATATAATATAATATAATATGATATAATACAATTTAATATAATATAATATGATATAATACAATTTAATATAATATAATATAATATAATATAATATGATATAATACAATTTAATATAATAGAAGAGAATAGAATATGATAGAATAGAATATAACATGAGAAGCTATCTCTCTCTCTCTCTCCTCTATCTCTCTCTCTCTCTCTCTCCTCTCTATCTCTCCTCTTTCTCTCTCTCTCCTTTATCTCTCTCCTCTCCTCTCTCTTTCTCTCTCCTCTCTCTCTCTCTCCTCTTTCTCTCTCTCTCTCTCCTCTTTCTCTCTCTCTCTCTCTCCTTTAGCGCTCTCCTCTCCTCTCTCTTTCTCTCTCCTCTCTCTCTCTCCTCTCTTTCTCTCTTTCTCTCTCTCTCTCCTCTCGTTCTCTCTCTCCTCTCTCTTTCTTTCTTTCTCTCTCTCTCTCTCTCTCTCTCTCTCTCCTCCATCTCTCTCTCTCTCTCGCTCTCTCTCTCGTTCTCTCTCTCCTCTCTCTCTCTCTCTCTCTCTCTCTCTCCTCCATCCCTCTCTCTCTCCTCCATCCCTCTCTCTCTCTCTCTCTCTCTCTCTCTCTCTCTCTCTCGTAGCAGCTCCAGGTGACTTTATCTATCTCTCTCTCTGTCTGTCCAATAGGTTCAAGAAAAAGTGAGGACATCCAAGATGGCCGCCTGGAGCATGTTGTCTTTGCTGTAAATCTGATATATTTTTTTTTTTCATTTAAGAAGTTTTAAATAAAGTTGCAGTCTGTATGAAACAATGTCTGTAGTTTCTGATGAACACAAACTAACACAAACACAAGATGTTCAAGGTTTTTAATTAATATTGAAATACAGACAGACGGTTACCATGGAAACATGTATATCTTGATCAGGTGGCGTTAACATTTAAAGATGAAACCCTTCACAATATGAATGAAATATTTACATAAAAACATCTTCATGTAAATAAAATGTTGACATGCAGATAAATGATGGAACAGCTGATCCTCATTGGTCCGTAGTCTGGTGACGCTCATATTTACATCATATCTCTCCTCTTATTGGTCAGACATGATCATGTAGCTCTTCACATATTGTTTCTATTCCTGTCACTGGGTTATTTATTCAGCTGTTGGGATTTATGAATGAATATTTTAAAATAATGAACAATAACATATTGTAAGCCTGCAGCTAACGATTATTTTCTCCAATCGTTTTGGAAAACAGTGAAACCGTTTCTCTAAGTCCAAAGTTTGAATCTAAGAACCTAAAAACGTATTCATGTTAAAGATAGACCTGCAAAAGGTTTCCAGAAACGGGCCGAATAATCTCAGAGGTGTCTGTCCCGGTTCCTTTAGTAACAACTGTCTAGAGGGTAGTAGTACTGCAGTAGTAGTAGTACCAAACTTGATATCAATATCATCTGACAGGACACCGGGGACGGTTTGAGGGGACAGACTACAGTTCCCATGATGCTTTACTCTGTAACTCCAGCTGGTGTTTAAAGTCTGTTTCTTAGTTTAAATCTGGATTTTGATTGTTGTTTGAATATCTGTGCTGGTTCAGCGGAGTTCTGGTCCAGGGTAAGGGTTAGTGTTGGTTCAGCTCTACTTAGTTCTGGTCCAGGGGTAGGGTTAGTGTTTATCCATCTCTATTTGGTTCTGGTCCAGGGTTAGGGTTGGTTCAGCGCTACTTAATTCTGGGTTAGTGTTGGTTCGTCTCTACTTGGTTCCGGTCCAGGCCTGGTCCGAGTGCGGCAAGGGGGCGCAGAGCTCAGAGTCGGAGTCCGACTCGCCTTCTGCGATGTACGGCCGGACGGTGGCGCACCGGGCGGCACCACCCCCCCGGCTGGCGGAGTAGAAGCCGTTGTTGAGGTAGTCCAGGTTCTCTCGGGACTGGGACAGGGAGAAGCCGCTGAAGGACCGCACCAGGTCGTCATGGTCCACGGACGGGATGGAGACGGAGGCGTCACTGTCCAGCTTCACCTCCCCCCCCCCTCCTCCCCCCCTCTCTGATGGCTCCGCCCCCCCTCTCTCTCCAGCGCTGTGCCGGTTCGATCGGTTCCCACCGTTCCTCTCTCCGGCCGGAGGAGGCGGGAGTCGAACCAGTGACCCATCCCCCACTGGACTCGGTGTGTTGCCATGGCTACGCTGGGGTGGGGCTTGCTGGTGCAGCTGGGAGCTGATTGGTTGCCAGGAGGTTGAGGGCGGGCAGGTGGGGGCGCTGTAGTTCCTGTGTCCGGTGGAGCTGCTGGACCGGACCATCTTTGTCCCGAACCGACTCTTCTCAACGTTGTCGCCAGGCAACACCCTGAACAAAAACATACATTCATGTGTTTTTAAAATCATAAACATAAGAACAACTTTATCAACATCTCAACCTTTCAGACAAAGCAGCCTATCCATCATTCATCAGGGTGAATGCTTGTTTATTGATATTTTTATTTATTCATATGTTACCTGTCTCCTCATGGGTTACGTGTCTCCTCATGGGTTACGTGTCTCCTCATGTGTTACCTGTCTACTTGTGTGTTACCTGTCTACTCATGGGTTACCTGTCTACTTGTGTGTTACCTGTCTACTCGTGTGTTACCTGTCTACTCATGGGTTACCTGTCTACTTGTGTGTTACCTGTCTACTTGTGTGTTACCTGTCTACTTGTGTGTTACCTGTCTACTCATGGGTTACCTGTCTACTTGTGTGTTACCTGTCTACTTGTGTGTTACCTGTCTACTCATGGGTTACCTGTCTACTCATGGGTTACCTGTCTACTCATGTGTTACCTGTCTACTCATGGGTTACCTGTCTACT
>NW_023269242.1:64475-67330 GCF_013103735.1 Etheostoma cragini
TGTCTACTCATGGGTTACCTGTCTACATGTGTTACCTGTCTACTCATGGGTCCTGACTAAGGGACTGTCCCTGTCTACACATAATTACACTAACACAACAAAGGGACAAGTGACCACGGAGCCGTGGTGTGGAGACACTGACTGGGGGATCTTGGAGATGGACTGGCTCTTCTGCAGCTGATCCACGGGACTCTGGTAGGGCGGGGCCGGCTCCGGCTCCTTGGGTCCAAAGTAGGCGTCGGTCTCAGCCTGAGGGATTCCCATTCGCTGGATGTAGATGTTTACCAGGAAGTCCAGCTTCCTCTCCATGGAGAGGATCTGGAGGACACAACACTGGGTTCAGGTTCTAAACTGAAGCTGAACCAGGTTCAGAGACTGAGACTGTTGGTTACCTGCTTCTCCACCTTCCCCAACCGTCCCATCATGCTTGGGTCTTCAGGAAGCTCCTCACTGGCTGTTTTGGGACGGTCCTTGTCTGTGATTGGTGTCCCTCTGCCAACTATCTGGTCCACCCTTCAAATCAGGAGATTATTTATTTATTCATAATGTTGATCAAACCGTAAAGGTGAAGTATGTTTGTCCCGAAGTCTAAAACTATGAGAAGAGAAAAGATTCTGCATTCAAGAATATTATTATCATATTATTATTTTCAGTAAATTTGAACATAAGTGTTTTCATTGGGACCAAAGCCGGTGTCCCGCCCACAAGGACTCAAGGTCTTACCTTGAATGGATCAGGAGACGCTGAACACGGGCACAGTTCTTACCTGGACTGGATCAGGAGACGCTAAACTAGGGCCCAGGTCTTACCTGGACTGGACCAGGAGACGCATGGCGGCGGTACCAGGTCTCACCTGGACTGTAGGTTCTTGATGCGGGCGAGCATGTCCAGGTGTCCGGCTGAATACTGTTCAATCACATCCATGACATCGTAGGGACGAAGACTCTCCTTAAACTTCCTCTTAGACACCATGAATCGCATTATACTGAGAGACAGAGAGAGAGAGAGACAGGAAGTCAGATGTCCCTGTCAACCTCCAGTCTTGTCAAAGACAAATCTGCAGTTTTTCGTCATGTTATACCGTGATATTTTAGCACTTTTTTCAACATACCGTACATACTTATTACCGACATATTATACAATATGTTTATGGATGTCATGGCAAATTATACAATATGTTTATGGATGTCATGATATATTATACAATATGTTTATGGATGTCATGACGCACTATTATATGTTTATGACTGTTCTGACATACTATACTATATGTTTATGGATGTCATGACATACTATACTGTATGTTTATGGATGTCATGACACACTATACTATATGTTTATGACTGTTCTGACATACTATACTATATGTTTGACTGTTCTGACATACTATACTATATGTTTATGGTTGTCATGACGTACTATACTATATGTTTATGGTTGTCATGAGATACTATACTGTATGTTTATGGATGTCATGACACACTATACTATATGTTTATGACTGTCATGACATACTATACTATATGTTTATGGATGTCATGACATACTACAACTTCACAAACTTGACAAAGTTTTTGATTTTTTCGACATATACCATACTAACATTTCTTTTTACGACTTTTGGACAAACTTTTAGTTTTTTAAGACATATTATACAATTACTTTTTATGACAGTTTACTGTACCATAATAATAATAAAAAAGACAACAGAAAGCAGCTACAACAGAATCTATGAGGCTAAGTGACGGTCAGACTGACTGGCCTTACCCAACAGCTGATGGTGACCTTTGACCCTGTGGTGAGCACAAATAAAAGAAAATAACTAAAATAAGATGAATAAAAAGCAGAATGAGTTCCGTGAATAATAACGGCAAATAAACAATAAAGCAGCGATGATGTGATAAAATAACTGCAGGTGTGTTGGTACCAGATGGCTCTGATGGTGACCTTTAACCCCGGCGTGAGGTCCTGGGGGACAAACTCGCAGTGGCAGCTCTTGTTGTCGTCGGCCATGTCTTCTCCTGGCAGACTGGCGTCTGAAACATAAGGAACATCTGGAATAACATCTGGGATAACAGCTGGGATAACATCTGGAATAACAGTTGGGATAGCATCTGGAATAGCATCTGGGATAACACTTGGAATAACATCTGGGATAGCATCTGGGATAACATCTGGAATAACAGCTGGAATAACATCTGGGATAGCATCTGGGATAACAGCTGGAATAACATCTGGGATAGCATCTAGGATAACAGCTAGGATAATATCTGGAATAACAGCTGGAATAACATCTGGGATAGAATCTGGGACAGCAGCTGGAGTAACATCTGGGATAACATCTTTGATAACATCTAGGATAGCAGCTGGGACAACATCTGGAATAACATCAGGGATAACGTCTGGAACAACATCTGCAATAACATTTGGGATAACATGGGTGTGTGGATGGGTACGTAGGTAGGTAGTTAGGTAGTTAGGTAGTTAGGTAGTTAGGTAGATAGATAGAAAGATAGATATATAGATAGATAGATAGATAGATAGATAGATAGATAGATAGATAGATAGATAGATAGATAGATAGATAGATAGATAGATAGATAGAGTGAGGAAAGTAAGTATTTGAACACCTGTCTATCAACTAGAATTCTGACCCTCAAAGACCTGTTAGTCTGTCTTCAAAATGTCCCCCCCCACTCCATTTAGTATCCAAAATCCTAAAGTCCTGGAAAAAGTAGTCTGTACCCAACTTAGATCATTTTTGCAGGTAAATGACTTTTATGACACTTTTCAATCTGGGTATCGTGAGTTCCACTCCACTGAAACAGCCCTGTTGAAGGTTTTTAGTGATATTA
>NW_023269242.1:67430-71177 GCF_013103735.1 Etheostoma cragini
CCCCCCCCCCCCTTACCTTCAGAGTTCTGGCGGGAGGCAGCTCCTCTGATCCTGAAGGCCTGTCGGGTTCTGCTACGTTCTCCAAAGCTCCAGCTCTTTGGCACCTTGCTGGGACTGTCCTCCAGACTGGGCTCCAAGCTGGGGGACCGTCGCAGAGCCTGAACGCCTCCCAGGGTTCCAGGACCTCCAGGAACAGCACCAGGAGTACCACTGGATCCAACTGTGGGGGTTCCTGGAGACACAAAGGAGGAGGTCAAGAATGGGACACAGCAGATTGTGGTTTGTTGTCCTATTGTCTGGATCCAGGATTAAGCCTGTCCTCCGTGTGGTTCCCCTTCTCTAAGGGGACATACGTCAAGCTAGAAAGATACGTCCTTTCTTTAAACCTGGTGTTGTCTTTGGGTCGACCTGACCCGTTTTCTACATTTCAATCTCTATTTTTCTAATTTTTATCAAAAATAACGACGATGATACCAACAAAGCGCTTCACAACAAAAGACCGGATCTCAACTTTCAGTCACAATTTAGGGTGTTTTATTAAGAGCACATGAGAGACAGAGGACATGAGAGACAGTAAACATGGGACACAGAGGACATGGGAGACAGTGGACATGGGATATAGAGGACATGGGAGATAGTGGACATGGGAGACAGTGGACATGGGAGATAGTGGACTTGGGAGACAGTGGACATGGGAGATAGTGGACATGGGAGATAGTGGACTGGGAGACAGTGGACTTTGGGGATAGTGGACATGGGTGATAGTGGACATGGTAGACAGAGGACATGGGAGACAGTGAACATGGGATATAGTGAACATGGGAGACAGAGGACATGGGAGACAACGGACATGGGAGATAGTGGACATGGGAGACAGAGGAGAAGGACATGTCCTGGACAAGTCTTCATCCCCGGACTGGACAATACAAGTGGCTTCATTCAGTCCATATTCAGTGTTTCCTTCACCAGTGGAATACTTGATAGATTACTAGTTACTGTCATTTTAGAGTAATTAGTTGTATTACAGTACTACAGTCTCTGAATTGTACTGCGTTGCTACGTTTGAGTTACTTTCCCCAAAGTAACAGAAGCGAGGTTGTGAAGTAAACCAACAGATCAATAAAGTCTCTTGAATACATCTTAGATTATTAATCACGCTTCACTGCGAGCGAGATGCGAAGATGAAGAGCAGATCCCTTTAAGTTGGCTTTCCGTTCCTCAGTTGGTTAATAATTAATATATATAACAAGAGTGTGTCTTAGTACTGCACCGTGCTGGGGGGAGCACTTCCCTTTGGTCCCGGAGCTCCGGGGGGACGAGAAGACTCGCTCCTTCAGACTGACCTTCTGACTGCAAGACGACAGACACAACAGACACACACATGTGTTAATCACCTTCTGACTGCAGGATGACAGACACAACAGACACACACACAGACACACACACACACACACACACACACACACACACATGTATTTATATGATTCTTAATACAAGTTAGTGGGCACTGACCTGGGGGACTGTTCAGGCTGGACATCCTTCCTGGAGACAGACAGACAAACAGGCAGACAGACAGAGAGACAGACAGACAGACAGACAGGCTGTTATTGTTAACTATTGAATTAAGAAGAATAGTATGTATTGTTGTTGGACAATTCTTCTGCAGTCGTTGCCGTAGCAACACGTCTCAGACCTGAAGGACAGTCCTGATTTGTTCTTGAGGTTCCTCAGTAAATCCAGTTGGTTGAGAGGAGGAATCAGCCTGCTGACACACAGACATCATCATATCATAATCATCATCATCATATCATAATCATCATCATAGGAGGCATAGAATAATCATTTGAGTCATATAATAATAATGAGAAAGAGAGAGAGAAAGACAGACAGTGACAGACAAGAGACCGAAAGACAGAGAAAGAGAGAGAGAGAGAGACAGACAGAGAGAGACACATGGAGAATTGCAGCAGACGGTGTTGCTGGAACATGGAGTCAGCAGGTGACTCCAACCACAGATCCAGAGATAGGAGGAGAGAGGGGAGGGGCGAGAGAGAGAGAGAGAGAGGGAGAGAGAGAGAGAGAGAGAGAGAGAGAGAGAGAGAGAGAGGGGGAGGGGAGAGAGCACACAAGACTCCACTGTGAGAGACATAATCTAAAAAAACCATATATATCCAGAAATCACAATGTATGATTTTTTAACTATTTATTTGTATGATACAGCTGCAAGTAAGTATTTGAACACCTGTCTATCCGCTAGAATTCTGTCCCTCAAAGACCTGTTAGTCTGTCTTCATAATGTCCCCCCCCCACTCCATTTATTATCCTACATTAGATGCACCTGTTTGAGGTCGTTAGCTGCATAAAGACACCTGTCCACCCCATACAATCAGTAAGAATCACACTACTGACATGGCCAAGACCAAAGAGCTGTCCACAGACACTAGAGACAACATTGTCCACCTCCAGAAGGCTGGAAAGGGCTACGGGGACATGTCCAAGCAGCTTGGTGAAAAAAGGTCCACTGTTGGAGCAATCATTAGAAAATGGAAGAAGCTGAACATGACTGTCAGTCTCCCTCGGACTGGGGCTCCATGTCAAGTCAAGACAAGTTTATTTCATCCACAGAAATGGAAATTACAGTGCTCACACTCGCCATTTTACCCATTAAAAACTAGAGAATAAATACAATACCACAAATTCACTAAAATATTATACATAATACAATATATAAATAAAAATAAATAATAAAAAAAATTTAAAATTAAAAAATTAAAAAAATTAAAACTCATAAAAATGTACGTTTGAAGTGCTTGTTGTGCTGTCTAATGGCCTGAGGTATAAAAGAAAGAGCATACCGCTTCGTTTGTGTCACAGGAGGTCTTAGCCTACCACTGGAGGTCTTAGTCTACCACAGGAGGTCTTAGTCTACCACAGGAGGTCTTAGTCTACCACAGGAGGTCTTAGTCTACCACAGGAGGTCTTAGTCTACCACAGGAGGTCTTAGTCTACCACAGGAGGTCTTAGCCTACCACTGGAGGTCTTAGTCTACCACTGGAGGTCTTAGTCTACCACAGGAGGTCTTAGTCTACCACAGGAGGTCTTAGTCTACCACAGGAGGTCTTAGCCTACCACTGGAGGTCTTAGTCTACCACAGGAGGTCTTAGCCTACCACTGCGCTCTATAACCCTGCCGGTCAGATTACCATGAAGAGGGTGACCCGGGTCCCTCGTCATTTTTACCAGGTGATCTTCATATACCTGATCCACTGTATTTAACTCTCCCACCATTTTAGTCACTCTATCAATTTAAATGAACGAGATAAAAACACCTGGAATTTTCATCATCAAAAGCTTTTTTACAAGGATGTGTGGTTGTATCGTATTGAACGCTGAGCTAAAATCATAGTACAGAATTCTCACACAGCGCCCCCTGCATCCAAGTGAGCATAGACACTGTCCACTTTACAGACAATAGCATCCTCTGCCCCTCTCCCATGTCCAGGCCCGTCTTAAGTCTGCCAACGACCATCTGGAGGATCCAGAGGAGTGATGGGAGGAAGTCATGTGGTCTGATGAGACCAGAATAGAACTCTTTGGTCCTAATTCCACTAACCGTGTTTGGAGGAAGAAGAATGATGAGTACCATCCCAAGACCACCACCCCTACTGTAAAGCATGGGGGGGTAGCATCATGCTTTGGGGGGGGTTCTGCACATGGGACAGGGGGACTGCACTGTATTAAGGAGAGG
>NW_023269242.1:71277-73808 GCF_013103735.1 Etheostoma cragini
AACAGCATGGTCCATTGGGTCAAATGCTTTAAAATAGCATGGTCCATTGGGTCAAATGCTCTAAAACAGCATGGTCCACTGGGTCAAAAGCTCTAAAACAGCGTGGTCCACTGGGTCAAATGCTCCAAAACAGCGTGGTCCACTGGGTCAAAAGCTCTAAAACAGCGTGGTCCACTGGGTCAAATGCTCTAAAACAGCATGGTCCACTGGGTCAAAAGCTCTAAAACAGCGTGGTCCAGTGGGTCAAATGCTCTAAAACAGCGTGGTCCACTGGGTCAGGTGCTTTCATCAAGTCAAGAAGAAGTGATGCACACAAAACATATAAATTAGATACAGGCCGATAGTTAAAACTGCTGGATCACCTCCTTTAAACAAGGGAGTAACAAAAGCTGACTTCCCTACTGATGGTATTTCGTTGTTTTGAATTGACAAATTAAAAAGAATTGTAAGGGGCTCAGCAACGAAATCCGCCGCCTTTAAAAAAAAATAAGGCTCTATTAAACCTGGTCCAGGTGGTTTCCTGTGGTCTAACGCTTTAAGAGCTCCATGCACCTGCTGCACCGTCAAAGAAGCAAAGTTAAAAGACTCTCCAGAAACCACTGGGAAGTCTGTAATGGGGGGACAGGGACTACTCCTGTCGACTCAGACACACAACCAACTGATACAAAATGCTCGTTGAAGCAATTTAAGACATCAACACTGTCGTGGACCGGGAGAGGGGTTTTAAAACTGATTTTGGGAGGGCTTCATTACTCTTATTTACAGTAAGAGACTTGGTGACTTTCCAAAATTTCTGTGGATTATTGAGATTTTCACTGGTAACTGATACATAATATTCTGATTTAGCCTTTAATAAGAGAGGTACATTTGTTTCTTAGTTGTCTGAAAATGGACCCGTCAGTGGCAGAATCACCATTTCTAGCTTTAGCCCGTGCCACATGTTGCTGATGAATAATGTCTGACCACTCTGGTGAAAACAGGTTCTCCAGTCCCTTCACTCTATGCTTTGTTTTCTCAAAATTCTCCTTAAAAAGTGTCCAGGCAAGTTCCACGTCAGGCAACAGGTCTCGCTGTCCCCAGTTAATCAAAGATAAATCATGATGAAATGTTTCAAATTCCTCTTTCTAAGAATTTGCGATTTACATTTGGTTATCTGAATGCCTCTCAAAGCAGCAATGACACAATGATGATGACGTCAGCTGTTTGTCGCTGTGGAACAGGAAGTGGTGACCATCGTGGTTTTCGGCGTGGAGTACATGGTGAGGATCTGGGCCGCCGGCTGCTGCTGTCGCTACCGAGGCTGGAGGGGAAGACTCAAGTTCGCCAGGAAACCCTTCTGTGTCATCGGTGAGTCATTCCTCATGCTCATGCTCTTATAAGTCCTTTATTTCAGGCTGGGCTACTGTCATTCCTCATGCTCAGCTTGCGCTAATAAGTCCTTTATTTCATGCTGGGCTACTGTCATTCCTCAGGCTCAGCTTGCTCTAATAAGTCCTTTATTTCAGTCTGGACTACTCTCATTCCTCAGGATCAGCTTGCTCTAATGAGTCCTTAATTTAAGGCTGGACTACTGTCATTCCTCATGCTCAGCTTGCTCTAATAAGTCCTTTATTTCAGGCTGGGCTACTGTCATACCTCATGCTCAGCTTGCACTAATAAGTCCTGTATTTCAGGCTGGACTACTGTCATTCCTCATGCTCTTATAAGTCCTTTATTTCAGGTTGGACTACTCTCATTCCTCATGCTCATGCTCTTACAAGTCCTTTATTTCAGGCTGGGCTACTGTCATTCCTCATGCTCAGCTTGCTCTAATAAGTCCTTTATTTCAGGCTGGACTACTGTCATTCCTCATGCTCAGCTTGCTCTAATAAGTCCTTTATTTCAGGCTGGACTACTGTCATTCCTCATGCTCAGCTTGCTCTAATAAGTCCTTTATTTCATGCTGGGCTACTGTCATTCCTCATGCTCAGCTTGCTCTAATAAGTCCTTTATTTCATGCTGGGCTACTGTCATTCCTCATGCTCAGCTTGCTCTAATAAGTCCTTTATTTCAGGCTGGACTACTCTTATTCCTCATGCTCAGCTTGCTCTAATAAGTCATTTATTTCAGGCTGGACTACTCTCATTCCTCATGCTCAGTTTGCTGTAATAAGTCCTTTATTTCAGGCTGGACTACTCTCATTCCTCAAGCTCAGCTTGCTCTAATGAGTCCTTTATTTCAGGCTGGACTACTTACATGAGTTTTGGATTCTTTAGTTGTTTGTAAATCTTTTAATGTGGAAATCACTTTGTGCTTAATGTTTGAAAAATGCTTTGTTTCCAACGGTTGAATGTGAGACATTCTAACCATCTGTCTGCCTGTCTGTCCGTCCGTCTGTATGTATGTCTCCCTGCCTGCCTACCTGTCTCCCTGTCTGAATTCCTGCATGCCTGCCTGTCTGGCTCCCTGCCTGCCTGTCTGCGTCCCTGTCTCCCTGTCTCCCTGCCTGCCTGCCTGCCTGCCTGCCTGCCTGCCTGCCTGCCTGCCTGCCT
>NW_023269242.1:74034-74747 GCF_013103735.1 Etheostoma cragini
CTCCCTGTCTCCCTGTCTCCCTGTCTCCCTGCCTGCCTGTCTGGCTCCCTGCCTTCCTCCCTGTCTCCCTGTCTCCCTGCCTTCCTCCCTGTCTCCCTGTCTCCCTGCCTGCCTACCTGTCTACCTGTTTGCCTTCCTGCCTGCCTGCCTGTCTTGCTCCCTGCCTGTCTGTCTGCGTCCCTGTCTCCCTGCCTGCCTGTGTGTCTGCAGACATCATGGTGCTGATAGCGTCCATCTCAGTGCTGGCTGCAGGGACTCAGGGAAACGTCTTCGCCACCTCAGCCATCAGGTCTCTCCGGTTCCTCCAGATCCTGAGGATGATCCGCATGGACCGGCGGGGGGGGACCTGGAAGCTGCTGGGCTCGGTCGTCTACGCCCACAGCAAGGTACCCTGGGAAATATCTGTCTCTCTGCACATTACTGTGGCTCTTTCAACGTGGTCCAATAATTACACAAAACCTATTATTATATTTATATTATTTGTATTCATTGGATCACGTTGGTGCAAGGCTGCTCATAGCAGGGAAGATCCAGATCAGACAGAGTCCTTAAAGTCCTGAGACCAGGGGCACCTGTCCAGTTCATCAGGGAGATGGGGGTGGACCTGGACCTGGACCCAGCTTACTAGGACTACAGTTAAAAAATTAGCCTTCTGGCTCACAAATGTTGATTAATGTGCTTTGTCCTAATGAACACAAAGGGACAAAAGGGGG
>NW_023269242.1:74847-77168 GCF_013103735.1 Etheostoma cragini
ACCATGCTATTTTAAAGCATTTGACCCAATGGACCATGCTGTTTTAAAGCATTTGACCCAGTGGACCATGCTGTTTTAGAGCATTTGACCCAATGGACCATGCTGTTTTAAAGCATTTGACCCAGTGGACCATGCTGTTTTAGAGCATTTGACCCAGTGGACCATGCTGTTTTAGAGCATTTGACCCAATGGACCATGCTATTTTAAAGCATTTGACCCAGTGGACCATGCTGTTTTAGAGCATTTGACCCAGTGGACCCTGCTGTTTTAAAGCATTTGATCCAGTGGACCATGCTGTTTTAGAGCATTTGATCCAGTGGACCACGCTGTTTTAAAGCATTTGACCCAGTGGACCACGCTCTTTTAAAGCATTTGACCCGGTGGACCACGCTGTTTTAAGGCTTCTTTGTCTGAGACTGTCTGATTTTGCAGTTTCCTGGTTCATGAATTATCTGAGTGACAGGACTCAGTGTATAAAATGTGACAGTCTTTGTTCTGCATTAGTGAAGGTCAATAAGGGGGTGCCACAAGGTTCATTATCGGGTCCTCTCTTGTTTATTATGTATATAAATGACCTGGGCCTAAATGTCTTGGATGCTAATATACATTTCTATGCTGATGACACGATTATTTATTGTTTTGGATCGTCCCCAGCTAAAGCGGTTGAGTCTCTGCAGAAAGCTTTGATGTGGTTCAACACATGCTTATGCAGCTTAAACTGGTTCTCAATGCGGATAAGACTAAATTGATGTTGTTTAGTAACACTAAGAAGGATTCTGTGTTCACCCTGACTGAAAATGTCGTAGAGGTGGTTCATTCTTATACATTCTCTGCTACTTGGTGAGAAGCTGCAGGTGATGGGTGCCGGTGCGTCCATAGTCTCCTGGATCACTGACTACCTGACAGATAGACCACAGTTTGTCCGTCTGGACCGTGTTCTGTCTGATGTGGTGGTGAGTGGTACGGGGGCCCCACAGAGGACTGTGCTGTCTCCTTTTCTGTTCACCTTATACACCTCAGACTTTCAGTACAACTCAGAGTCATGTCACCTACAGAAGTTTTCTGATGACTCTGCAGTTGTTGGGTGTATAAGGGATGGACAGAAGGGGGAGTACAGGGCACTGGTGGAGGACTTTGTGGAGTGGTCTGGTAAGAACTGCCTGCTGCTGAATGTTGATAAGACCAGAGAGATGGTGATCGACTTCAGGAGGAAGGGAACGGCTCCGCAGCGCCTTTGCATCCTGGGAGGTGACGTGGATGTGGTGGAGGAGTACAGATACCTGGGTGTCAACATGGACAGCAGGCTGAACTGGAAGATCAACAGTACTGCCTTTTACAAGAAGGAGATGAGCAGACTCTATTTCCTGAGGAAGCTGAGATCCTTCAACGTGTGCAGCAGGATGTTGGAGATGTTCTACCAGTCTGTTGTGGCCAGCGCTCTGTTCTCCTCGTCATCTGCTGGGGGGGGGGGGGGGGGGGGGGGGGGGGGGGGGGGGGGGGGGCAGCAGCATCGGAGCCAGCGATAAAAACAGACTGAACAAAGTGATCAGGAAGGCTGGCTCCGTGATCGGCTGCAAACAGGACACGTTGAAGCTGTGGTGGAGAGGAGGTCACTGAACAAACTGTTATCTATCATGAATAACCCTGACCACCCTCTCCACCCCCCACTGCTCCACCAGAGGAGCAGCTTCTCTAAGAGGCTCCGACAGCTTTGATGCCGCACGGACCGCTACAGAAAATCATTCATACCACAAGCAATAACACTTTTTAACATGTCATCTCTGGGTGGTAGATGAGACTTTTGGACACCACACTACTGCACTAATGCAACCTGCACATTTGGTTTATTTACATTTACATGTAGCCTACATTTGTACTTTTTAGCACATTTTAGCATATTATTTAAGCAGTTGCACATTTTTGTTCCGCCATCCTGTACATATCCAAATATATTTGTCTTTTTACTTTATTCGTATAATTATTTCATGTATATTGTATGTATGTATATTTTTCCCGGTATTTCATTTAAATTTATATTTTGTGCTTTGTGACTAATTTTGCTGCTGTAACACAGGAATTTCCCATTTTTATTGGAAACAATAAACATCTATCTATATATCTATCTAAGTACCTTGGCATTTGGCTAGATGATGCCTTCTCTTTTAAGCCTCATGTAGACAACCTTGTGAAGAAACTCAAACTCAAATTGTCATTTTTCTTTTGAAATAAATTTAGTTTTTCTATTAAAGCAAAAAAGCAGCTCGTCACTGCAACATTTTATCCGTCTTAGATGATGGTGACATGGTGTATGGGACCACCTC
>NW_023269242.1:77268-80512 GCF_013103735.1 Etheostoma cragini
AACCTGAAATGACCTGTTTACATTGTAAATGTTTTTATTTATCTGTGTTGTATAACTTTTATTAATGTAACGGATCGTGTTTTGGCCTCTTGGCCAGGACTCACTTGGAAAAGAGGTTTTAAACCTCAACGGGACTTTCCTGCTTAAATAAAGGATAAATAAAAAAATCCCACACCGGCCCACTCCAGAAACAGAGAGTGTGTGTCTGTGTGTGTGTGTGTGTGTGTGTGTGTGTGTGTGTGTGTGTGTGTGTTGTTACCAGGATGTAGAGCGCGTCCTCCGAGCTCTTCTCGTACTCTCTGATGGTGGAGAACACGGACAGAACCAGACAGGAGAACACCAACAGGAAGCTGAAACAGAACCAGAACACCAACTGGAAGCTGAAACAGAAGCAGGAAGACAGGAAGACAGGCAGACAGACAGACAGGCAGACAGGCAGACAGGCAGACAGACAGACAGACAGGTGTCTTTACACGTAGGCGTGGTAGATGAAGGCCCAGCCCCGCGGTCTCTCCAGGACGTTGTACAGGAAGTTCTGCAGACGTCTGTAGACGGCGTTCCTCTTCGGAGGTTTCTTCCCCCCCGACACGCTGCTGCGCTGCCGCCGGGGTCCCTCCTCCCCCCCTGCACACACATTATTATTATTATTATTATTATTATTGTCATTATTATTATTATTATTATTATTGGACCCTCCTCCCCCATGCACACACAGTTATTATTGTTATTATTATTATTATTATTGATATTATTATTATTAGCATTATAGAGGTCTTATTATTGTTATCTGTATCTTTGTTAGACGTTATACTCGTTTCATACTGCTCTCTGAAACTGAAGAGTAGAAAACTTTGTTCTTCATATTTTTCACATATAGGCTATCGTAATAATCCAAGGAGGGTTTCCATGGCTACGGTTGGCGACCAGTGGGCACACTGTGATGTATGGTACAAGATGAGATACTTCAGGTTATATTGGTATCACGATATTCAATGTATCGCCTATTTTCCTCTTATCCTGCACCACCAATTATTTACACACACACACACACACACACACACACACACACACACACACACACACCTGCTATGAGCAGGGCTCCGTCCCTGGTGGACTCGCTCCCCCCGGCCTCCAGACCCACGAAGCCGACCTTCAACTTCTTCTGGTCGGCCTGCGGTCCGGGGAACACCCCGCCGTTCCGGGACTTCTGCACCATGATGGAGAGACTGCACCGAGCCGCCGATCTAGTGCCAGCCCGCAGACAGAGCGTCGCGACCGGCCAGAGACTGCACCGAGCCGCCGATCTAGTGCCAGCCCGCAGACAGAGCGCAGGTGCCGGCCTGGCGAGGCGGAGGCATCGCTGCTGCGGAGCGGAGGAAGAGGAAGGAGCGCAGAGGAGGATAAAACCCGCAGAGCGACGGACAGGCAGCGGGTCTACTGATCAGCAGCTTTCACTCGTCACAAACACTTCCCGTACTAACAGGAAATGAAATGACGTAACTGATGATTATTGATCAGCTCACAGATAAAAACATTGATTAGATTATCAATAAACAGGTTCAGGCGTATGTGTGTTTGTGTGTGTGTGTGTGTATGTGTGTGTGTGTGTGTGTGTTTGTGTGTGTGTGTGTGTGTGCGTGTGTGTGAGTGTGTGTATGTGTGGGTGCGTGTGTGTGTGTGCGTGTACGTGTGTGCTTGTGTGTCGTGAAGGTAAAAACCATGACAACATGAGGAGGTGGATTTTTTTTACCCAGATTTATTCATGAAGGTCAGATATGAAATATAATGCAGGAGAGTTAATGATTGATATTGTTATTATTTAATAATGTTGGTACTAGTTTCTCTTAGTCTCCATATTTTATTAGTCCAGTATTTATTACTAAATCCATTTGTTGAAGTGAGAAATGTTGGATAAGAATAATGATGAACACATGAATATAATGATGAACACATGAATATAATGATAAACACATGAATATAATGATGGACACATGAATATAATGATGAACACATGAATATAATGATGGACACATGAATATAATGATGGACACATGAATATAATGATGGACACATGAATAATTCAATTCAATTCAATTCAATTTTATTTATAGTATCAATTCATAACAAGAGTTATCTAAAGACACTTTACAGATAGACCACACTCCAGAATTTACAAGGACCCAACAGTTCTAGTAGTCTCCTCCAGAGCAAGCAACAGGGCCACAGTGGAGAGGAAAAACTTCCTTTTAGGCAGAAACCTCGGACAGACCCAGGCTCTTGGTAGGCGGTGTCTGACGACCGGTTGGGGTTAGAATGAAGAGTGGAAATAACAAAAATAGAAAGAAATAGTAGTTGGTAGCAGTTCTTTGTAGTAGTTCATGGCATGGCAGGACGTGGAGCGGGACTAAGGCGACAGCTGCTACCCTGATTTTGGAGCCTCCCTGATCCAAGGGAACATTCTGGGGAAAAAGAACATAAGGACTCCGGGGAATGACTCCCCAGAGCTAGGTTAGTAACTAGCATTTCTGGGACATGGATGCACATACATGAAAAGATAGAAAGATAGAAAGATAGAGGAGAGAGGAGCTCAGTGTATCAAAAGAAGTCCCCAGCTATCTAAAACTATTACAGCAAAACCAAGAGAAACATTTATTATATTCTTGATTATATGATAGATTAATCTGACAACTATGAAGAGAAGCAGGTGGGCCGGGTTAGGCGGACGCTGCGACTCCTCACTCCCTTACAATATTCAATTCTATGCCCTAACTATAAGCTTTATCAAAAAGGAAAGTCTTAAGCCTACTCTTAAATGTGGAGACGGTGTCTGCCTCCCGAACCCAGACTGGAACCTGGTTCCAAAGGAAAGGAGCCTGACAGCTGAACGCTCTGGCTCCCGTTCTACTTTTAGAGACTCTAGGAACCACCAGTAATCCTGCATTCTGGGAGCGTAGTGCTCTTGCAGGGTTGTAAGGTACTATGAGCTCTTTAAGATAAGATGGTGCCTGACCATGAAGAGCTTTGTAGGTAAGAAGAATGATTTTAAATTCTATTCTTGATTTTACAGGAAGCCAATGCAGAGAAGCTAAGACAGGAGAGATGTGATCTCTTTTCCTGGTTCCTGTCAGAACACGTGCCGCAGCATTCTGGATCACCTGAAGAGTCCTTATGGACTTTTTCGAGCAGCCTGATAACAAAGAATTGCAGTAATCTAGCCTAGAAGTAACAAATGCATGGACTAGTT
>NW_023269242.1:80612-81703 GCF_013103735.1 Etheostoma cragini
TCATTATATTCATGTGTTCATCATTATATTCATGTGTTCATTATTATATTCATGTGTCCATCATTATATTCATGTGTTGATCATTATATTCATGTGTTCATCATTATATTCATGTGTTCATTATTATATTCATGTGTCCATCATTATATTCATGTGTCCATCATTATATTCATGTGTCCATCATTATATTCATGTGTTCATCATTATATTCATGTGTTCATCATTATATTCATGTGTTCATCATTATATTCATGTGTCCATCATTATATTCATGTGTTCATCATTATATTCATGTGTTCATCATTATATTCATGTGTTCATCATTATATTCATGTGTTCATTATTATATTCATGTGTCCATCATTATATTCATGTGTTCATCATTATATTCATGTGTTCATCATTATATTCATGTGTTCATCATTATATTCATGTGTCCATCATTATATTCATGTGTCCATCATTATATTCATGTGTTTATCATTATATTCATGTGTTCATCATTATATGAACACATGAATCAGTCAGGATTTAGAGTTAATCATAGTATAAAGACATCACTTGTGAAAATTACTAATGACCTCCTAATTGCATCAGACGAAGGACTTATCTCTGTACTTGTGTTATTAGATCTTAGCGCTGCATTTGATACCATTGACCATCATATCTTATTACAGAGATTGGAACATTTAATTGGCATTAAAGGGACTGCTCTAAGCTGGTTTAAGTCTTATTTATCAGATTGATCTCAGTTTGTTCATGTTAACGATGAATCCTCTGTGCACGCCAAGGTTAGTCATGGAGTCCCACAAGGATCTGTGCTCGGTCCAATCCTGTTCACTTTATATATGCTTCCTTTAGGCAGTATTATTAGGAAACATTCCATAAACTTTCATTGTTATGCAGATGATACTCAGTTATATCTATCAATCAAGCCGGATGAAACTAATCAATTAGCTAAACTTCAGATGTGCCTTCAGGATATTAAAACCTGGATGACATGTAATTTTTTCATGTTAAACTCAGATAAAACTGAAGTTATTGCACTGGGGCCCAAGCACCTCCGTGACGCAATATCCAAAGAGATAGTT
>NW_023269242.1:81803-86737 GCF_013103735.1 Etheostoma cragini
AGACATTAGTTTAAACTGGAAGAGAGAGAGACATTAGTTTAAACTGGAAGAGAGAGAGAGACATTAGTTTACACTGGAGGAGAGAGAGACATTAGGTTAAACTGGAAGAGAGAGAGACATTAGTTTAAACTGGAAGAGAGAGAGAGACATTAGTTTAAACTGGAAGAGAGAGAGACATTAGGTTAAACTGGAGGAGAGAGAGAGACATTAGTTTACACTGGAGGAGAGAGAGACATTAGTTTAAACTGGAAGAGAGAGAGAGACATTAGTTTAAACTGGAAGAGAGAGAGACATTAGTTTAAACTGGAGGAGAGAGAGAGACATTAGTTTAAACTGGAAGAGAGAGAGAGACATTAGTTTAAACTGGAGGAGAGAGAGAGACAGTCATGATTTTTTGAAGCTCCTACGGAAATAACAAATCAATAGTTTTAAAATGAGATAAACCTACTAAATTTTCTAAAACTCAAGAGGAAACAAGAGGAAACTAAGAGAAGAAGACTTTTGGGAAGAAAATCACCAAGAAAATGATTTTATAAGCCAAGAGAAGCGAGGACAAAGACGAGCTAACTCTGCTAACACTACAGCTAAGGACAGAGAAGAGGAACAAGAAGGCTAGGCTACGCTAAGCTAAGGACAAAAGGCTCAAAACCCCAAAAAGAAAGAAAAATCACCAAAAGGCTAGCCTGTCTCCTTCTTCTTACTCAAGAATACCTGCAATAGAGAAGTAAGGTAAGCTTTACTTATCCTAAATAGGTAATTTATTATCTGTAACTCAACAAACCAAGGCTAGCCTGTGCTAACTCCACATAGCCGGCTACGTAGCAGCAGAGCGGCAGTTAGGAACCGATACAATGTTGCAGTCTCCCGGGAAACGGCCCTGCCTCCTCGTGATTGGCTACCCGAAAGAAGTCGAAAGTGCACAGGCAAAGAAGGCCCATAGGCACAAAATAATAAGAGAAAACCCAGAGGCCTTGACGGCAGATATAAGCCACACAGGAGGATCCAGTAATCTCCTGCTGTACACAGACAACACTGAAGCTTGGCATAGAGCTATCTGTACCCACTATGACCACCACAAGAAGAGGGGCATCTGCAGCGGGAGACAGATAGTCATCGAAGACATAGACAAAGACAGCCCACCTCTCACTGTCAACATCTATCACAATGGGACAATCATGTTCCAAGGCAATGAGGCCAGTCTCAGCTCTGTCCAAGAGAACTTTAACACCATCAAAGCTCTGGCAGAGACGGAGAAACAGAGACAGATGAAGACCAGCAGTGAGGAGAAGCGCACCACCAACCCCACGGCGCAGCCACCAGGTGAACAGCTGGAAGAGGATCAGCCATTAGGAGACTATTCAGGGCACAGCAGTCAGCTGGAGTCCAGAGTGTCCCAGATGAGAGAGAATCTGTCTCTGCAAGAGGTAGAGCTGATGGAACTGAAGGAGCTACTGCTGTCAAATCAGACATCAGCTGAATCCACACAGCAGCTACGGGATCAGCTCAGCCAGGTGAGGAATGAGCTGAAGACCTCCATACAGGAGCTAAGAGGAGAGGTCCAGGAGCTACAGCAAGACAGACAGGCCCTGAAGACCGAGCTCACTGCTGTGAGACAGGAGCTACAGCAGGACAGACAGGCCCTGAAGACCGAGCTCACTGCTGTGAGACAGGAGCTGAACCTGAGGGAGAAAACCATCCTCAGCCTCAAGGAGCAGCTCCACAGTCCGAGAGCCTGCCAAAACCAACCACAACCCTCCATCACCATCAACAGCCCCCCTCAACCCGAACCACAGCCATCCACCTCCACCCTAACTAAGATCAGCCCATCACAACAACCTGAAGTAATGCCCCCCCCCCCTCCACCATCGCCCCACATAGAGAGGCCACTACCAAGAAAACATCAGGAGAGCCAAAGAAACGAATGACGCTGGTATCGTCATCCTTATTGATTCCAATAGGAAATTTGTGAACGAGGCCCAGCTTTTCCCACGACAAAAAGTCACCAAAATCCAATGCCCCAGAACGGACAACGCCCTGCAGCTACTCACTGAACCACTCCTGGGTCAGCCCAGCCATATCATAATCCACACAGGTACTAATGACCTGAGACTGCAGCAGGAGAGGGTGGCAGAGTCTGTGAAAAGAGTGGCACAGAGGGCTACACAGACCTTCCCCTCATCAAAGATCATAATCTCCACCCTCCTCCCACGAAGAGACTTCCATCCTGACACCATCCACCGGATAAATGTTGACATCTCACGTGGATGTGCCCTCATGCCAAACGTCCACCTGGCCCACCACCCTACCCTCAACATCCACAGCCTTTATGACAATGTCCACATCCGCAAAGACACCATCAGCACTTTTGCAAAGACATTAAAAGATGTGGCGTTAGGACGCAACCAAGGAAACCCCCCCAGCACCAGCAGACAAAGCAGCTTCCATGCAGCCGGCCTGCAGCTTTCACCACCCCACAGACCCAGCCCCCATCACACCCACCACCCTCCACCACGATCCAGTCCACACCACCCAGCACCTTCTTATGCACAAGGAAGCCACCCCAGGACCACAACAGCACCAGTCAGAGAGAGAGCTGAACCACCCATACTCCCCAGGCCTCAGCCTTGACCCCCCCCCCCCTGCTGGCCCTGTCCAACACCACGCTCAGCAACTGGGGCAGAGGAGCTACGCTGAGACACTGGCCCCAACCAATGGTGGCAGTCCTGCAGACCTGGGGGAGATCAGACACCTGCTCAGTCTCATCTGCTCCAGACTGATCAGCTAAGTTGGACTCTATGGTGTCATAAACTCTATTCTTAATTTTAGAAGGACAGTGTGTTTTCGTAACAGTTCTAAAACTTTAACAATTACCCACTTTTTAATTAGGGCTGTTCTGTCTTAAGTAGTTGATCAACTATCCAATTCGGATTTAAATTATAAAGCTAGAGGTTTATTTTATTTTTGTATTTTACTTTAACTAACTTATTTCTAGTTACTTTTTCCTTCCAGTACAGAATCATTTTATCAAAAATTACTTCAAAATGAAGAGTACATCTCTGACACCCCAATTACTAATAATTAGTTTCGACCTCTCACATACTGTAACCCTGTAACTCTACCACTTTAGTCTAGGACAGCTCTACGTCTCACTTAATAACTGTATTACTATGTATTACTGTAGGTTTATCTCTTTTTAAAACTGTTCACATTTGTATTTGCTAACAATGAAGCCATTTACTGTCTCCATGTGGATAATTCAGGGCCTTAACTCTGCATTGTTCGCATGTAAAAGTGAAACCTCTGAATTCAAAGACAACACCAAAGACACAGACATCATCATCCTCCAAGAGACCTGGTGTAGAGCCGGCTCTGTCACTCACTGCCCCCCCAACTACAGAGAAATCATCCTGCCATCAGTCAAACTCCCTACTGTTAAAGAGGGAGAGACTCAGGAGGCATTATTATCTGGTACAAAGAAGACATCTCAGCATACATCTCCCCTATAAAACATCAACGCTCACACATCTGGCTCAAAATCAAACAAGACATCACTAACCCCCCAACAGACATATTCCTGTGTGCTGTATACATCCCCCCTAGTGACTCCCCGTACTACGATGAGGAGATCTTCCCCCTCCTCCACGATCAGATCAGCAGCTTCCAGGCCCAGGGAAGTGTGCTGGTCTGTGGGGACCTGAACGCTCGTACGGGCTCCCTCCCTGACTACAACTCAGAACTAGGAAACAATCATGTATTTGGACACAATTACCCTCAAAACAAAACTAACCTCCCTCGTTCCAACTGGGACGTCCAGGTCAACAAGAACGGCAGAGAGTTACTGCAGCTCTGTCAAAGCCTGGGTCTGTACATTGTCAACGGTCGGCTCCGAGGAGACTCTTCAGGTAGAACCACGTTCTGCTCGCCTCTCGGCAGCAGCACCGTGGACTACATGGTCACAGACATAGACCCTTCCTCTCTCAGTGCCTTCACAGTCAAACAACTGACCCCACTGTCTGACCACAGCCAAATTACTGTGTTTCTCAGAAGGTCAGTGACCAACAACAGCACCCCCCCACAGCCCAGCAAGCTGTTTAATATCAGGAGATCTTACAGATGGGCCGATAACAGCACCGAGGAGTTCCAGAAAGCAATCAGCTCGGCCCATATCCAAACACTACTAGACTCCTTTCTGGACACCACATACGTACACAGTCCAGAAGGCGTAAATAATGCAGTTAGACATGTCAATCACATCATCCTGGAAACTGCCAAGGAATCACAATTAAAACTATCCAAAAATAAACCTAAGAACCCCAAAGATGACAAGTGGTTTGACAAAGAATGTAAAGAAATTAGACAAAACGTTCGGCGATTATCTAACCAAAAACACAGAGAACCAGGAAATGTAGACTTACGCCTTCTCTACTGCGCCACACTCAAACACTACAAACACACACTCAGAATCAAAAAGGCACACACACACACACAACTGACATTAATGGAGGAGTCCATAAACACAAACCAATTTTGGGAAAAATCTGAAAAAATCCCAACATGTGGAATTGGCAATACAGAATGGAGACATATGGGTCGGCCATTTTGAAACACTTTACGAGCCATTACCAAGCAACCCAGACCCAAACCAAAACCAAATTATAACAAAACTGAATGAACTAGAATCAGCTGTAAAAGACAACCAGAACCCTCTCGACTTCCCCATTAAGGAACAGGAACTAAGAGACAAACTTGGAGCCCTAAAACCCCGAAAAGCCAGAGGGCTCGATGGCATCATAAATGAGATGCTGAAATACACAAACCCTCAATTCCAACTGGCCGTTCTGAAACTCTTTAACTTTATCCTGAGTGTAGGTTACTTCCCTGACATCTGGAACTACGGTCTCATCACACCAATACACAAGTCTGGAGATACATCT
>NW_023269242.1:86837-95307 GCF_013103735.1 Etheostoma cragini
GAGTGTAGGTTACTTCCCTGACATCTGGAACTACGGTCTCATCACACCAATACACAAGTCTGGAGATACATCTGACCCCAAAAATTGCCGAGGCATCTGTGTGAACAGTAATCTGGGGAAGCTCTTCTGTAGCATCATCAACTCCAGACTCACAATCTTCCTTACCAAACACAATGTCTTTAGACATGTCTTTAGATCATCAGAGACTGACCGTGTGGCGGCGGGGGGGCGGTGAAGGTCACCTCTGTCAGGGCGTTGCGGGGCAGCGGGGGGACGATGAAGGTCACCTCCGTCAGGGCGTTGGCGAACATTAGGACGAACTTCTCGCCGTCAAACACGCCACCGCCGCTGTCCCCCAGAACAGCAAGGAATTCTGGGAAACACAAAACAACCAATGAGCTTCTCTGCTCACTCCCACAGCCGTGGAGATACAGTCTGATCCAGAACCAGGACCAGAACCAGGACACTATTTAGACCAAATGAAACCCGGAGGGTACCATGTATGGTACCATGTGGGTTGCCCTGGGGAGTGCTGGGGAGTACCATTGGGGTACCCTGGGGGGTGCCTTGGTGGGTGCCCTGGTGGGTGCCCTGATGGGTGCCCTGGTGGGTGCCCTGGGGTGTTCTGGAGTACCCTGGGGGGTGCGAGCGTTAAATAACTCCAGGGAAAAGACTACCAATGGGACTCAGACTAAAGGAGATTCCTGTGTTGAAGACACATGGGCGAGCATCAGGTGACCCTGGCAGTGAGACAGTGAGTGATCTCTAACCCCGGTCAGGGACCAATCACACCTAAGCTGTTGGTGCTGACTCCGCCCCCCTGTCGCTGTCCCACCTCCACCGGCCAACCGAGAGACGACAGGAAGTCCAGGAAGTGAGACGGGACGCTGCAGCTGGACTCCACGTTCCTCAGGATCTACAGAGAGACCGACAGGTTAGGGACAGACCGACAGGTTAGAGAGAGAGGTCAGAGACAGACATGTTAGAGACAGACAGACAGGTTAGAGACAGACAGGTTAGAGAGAGAGGTCTGAGACAGACATGTTAGAGACAGACAGGTTAGGGACAGACGGACAGACATGTTAGAGGCAGACAGACAGGTTAGAGACAGACAGGTTATGGACAGACGGAAAGAAATGTTAGAGACAGACAGACAGGTTAGAGAGAGACAGGTTAGGGACAGACAGACCTCAGCAGCTGTCCTTTGTCCTGCTCTGACGTAAAAGACGGAGGCGGAGTCACAGTCTCTGGATGGAAGCTTGTCCAATCGCTTCAGATCGTCCAAGAAACCCGGAAGATACGAGTCCAGAGACAGCAGCTGAGGGAGGACACCGCTGGGACTCTACAGAGGACAGACAAACAGGTGAGAGACGGACAGCTGAGGCAGGACACCGCCGGGATTCTACAGAGGACAGACAGACAGGTCAGAGACAAACAGATTGGGCAGGACACCGCCGGAACGCTACTGAGGACAAACAGACATGCAAGAGACAGACAGCTGAGGCGGGACACTGCTGGGACTCTACAAAGGACAGACAGAAAGGTAAGAGACAGACGGCTGAGGCGGGACACCGCTGGGACTCTACAGAGGACAGACCGACAGGTGAGAGACAGACAGCTGAGGCGGGACACCGCCGGGACTCTACAGAGGACAGACCGACAGGTGAGAGACAGACAGCTGAGGCGGGACACCGCCGGGACTCTACAGAGGACAGACAGACAGGTGAGAGACAGACAGACAGGTGTATCAGTGATTTGTACTTTCAGTGTCTCCGGAGTGAGGAGGCCCAGGTGGGAAAGGAAGAGTCTCGCTGTCTCGAAGCTTCTGATTGGAGGAGGCGGCCTGCAGGGCGTCATGACGACAGAGCGTCCACTGACCTGCGGTTGAGCTTCGACCAGCTGCTGCGTCTTTAACGCCGCGTGCAAACGTTGCAACGGCTGCTGCACCTTAAAAACACAGACTGATTCTAAGGAAACACTTCCACCGCTGCATTGGATCTACAAGCGCTTAAAAATATGAGTTGCAGTTCCAGATTATGCCAATTGAGAATATTTATCGTTCAGGGGAAAGACATTCTGGGGAACGACGTTGTGGGGAACGACGTTCTGGGGAACAACATTCTGGGGAAAGACGTTCTAGGGAACGACATTTTTCGGAAAGATGTTCTGGGGAAAGACGTTCTGGGGAAAGACGTTCTGGGTAAAGACATTCTGGGGAAAGACTTTCTGGGTAAAGATGTTCTGGGGAAAGACGTTCTGGGGAAAGACGTTCTGGGGAACAATGTTTTGAGGAAAGACGTTCTGGGGAAAGACATTCTGGGGAAAGACGTTCTGGGGAAAGACGTTCTGAGGAAAGACGTTCTGGGGAACGACGTTCTGGGGAACGACGTTCTGGGGAACAATGTTTTGAGGAAAGACATTGTTCCAGCACTACACCCCCCCATCTATGGGAACATTTATGCCACGAATTGTTTACTCTGGTCGATGTCCCCTCTGCTGAGGACGGCCTGAGATGGGACAGACATGTAAAGACATAAAAGACTTGGGCCCTGACCCTGAGGATCTGGGTCTCTTGGTTCTGGTTCTGTACCTTGTCAGTGACAATGTCGTGCAGCAGTGGAATGCTGAGATCTGCTTTTACTAAAGGAACTCTGTCCATGTTGTCAGGAAACAGCTGATGTTTGACTCCACATCGCATCCCAGAATCCTCCTGAATTCCACGCTGCGCTGAGACCAGAGTCTGCTACAAGGGATCAACAGAGAAATGATACTGTGTTACCTGTACCCCATGGTTCTCCACCGTTATAATACTTTGTGTTACCTGTACCCAATGGTTCTCCACCGTTATGATACTGTGTTACCTGTACCCCATGGTTCTCCACCTTTATGATACTGTGTTACCTGTACCCCATGGTTACCCTCCGAGGGGACCTCAAACTGCGTCGGTTACGACACTATGGGAACGCCTTTAGGCATAACAGGGCTGAATGCGAATGAAAACTACTCCAATCCTGCATCCAGCCGTTTCAGCTTTCCAAGCCCCTTCGAGGGATGTGTCTCTGGGGAGGCTTCACCTGTTTGTGCGGTTCCTCCGTGGGACCCGGCGGATGAGACCTGCGATTTGCCCTAGGATTCCCACCTGGTATCTGGCGGTGGTTCTCGAAGCTTTGGCTGAGGCCCCCTTTGAACCCCTGGAGTCGGCTGAGGCCAAGTACCTGACCCTGATGATGGCCTTCCTCCTTGCTATCACCTTGCTATGAGGAGGGTGGGGGACCTTCAGACGCTTTTGGTTACTCCCCAATGCCTGGAGTTTTCCCGGGTAACATGAGGGCCATCTGCACCCCGTTCCGGGCTACGTTCCCGAGGTGTGGTCCACTGTAATGGGGCCCATGGTACTGAAGGCGTTTCATCCTCCACCTCATGTGACGGCGGAGGACGGGAGGCTCCTCTTGCTCTGCCCTGTCAGAGCAACCGTGTGTCTTGACTCTGAGGTCCTGGGGTGGTATTTTGGGTCCCTAAAGGCTGGGCTCCCCGATTCCAAACATACTATCGGCAACTGGATTATTCAGACTATCTCCCTGGCCTATCAGGTGCGCGGTTTGCCTTCACTTATGGCTGTAAGTGCTCACTCCCCGAGAGGCATGGCGGTCTCATCGGCTCTCCTCTCTGAAGCATCTCTCCGGGGGGTTTGTGATGCGGCTGGCTGGGCCGCTCCTCACAAACTTCCTCAGGTTCTATGGTCTGGACCTTCCCTCCGAACCCGGCACTCAGGTGCTCTCCTCCAAGTCGTGTCCACAGGTTGCTTGCACGCCAGGGCAGGCGGGGTTTCGGCACGGGTTAGTGGGTATCTCGTTCCCATAGTGTTGAAACCTGTACCCCATGGTTCTCCCCCGCTATGATACTGTGTGTTCTCCACCGTTGCGTGTAATACTGTGTTACCTGTACTCCATGGTTCTCCCCCATTGCGTATGATACTGTGTGTTACCTGTACTCCATGGTTCTCCACCGTTATGATACTGTGTGTTACCTGTACCCCATAGTTCTCCACCGTTGCGTATGATACTGTGTTACCTGTACCCCATGGTTCTCCACCGTTATGATACTGTGTGTTACGTGTACCCCATGGTTCTCCACCATTATGACACTGTGTGTAACCTGTACCCCATGGTTCTCCACCGTTTTGATACTGTTACCTGTACCCCATGGTTCTCCACCGTTATGATACTGTGTGTTACCTGTACCCCATAGTTCTCCACCGTTGCGTGGAATACTGTGTTACCTGTACCCCATGGTTCTCCCCCATTGCATATGATACTGTGTTACCTGTACCCATTGGTTCTCCACTTTTGTATATGATACTGTGTTACCTGTACACCATGGTTCTCCACCGTTATGATACTGTGTTACCTGCACCCCATGGTTCTCCACTGTTGCGTTTGATACTGTATGTTACCTGTAGTTACCTGTACCCCATGGTTCTCCACCATTGCGTATGATACTGTGTGTTACCTGTACCCCATGGATCTCCACTGTTATGATACTGTGTGTTACCTGTAACCCATGGTTCTCCTCTGTTATAATACTGTGTATTACCTGTACCACATTGTTCTCCACCTGTACCCCATGGTTCTGCACTGTTATAATACTGCGTGTTACCTGTACCCCATGGTTTTCCACCGTTGCATATAATACTGAGTTACCTGTACCCCATGGTTCTCCACCGCTGCGTATGATACTGTGTGTTACCTGTACCCCATGGTTCTCCACCGTTGCATATAATACTGTGTTACCTGTACCCCATGGTTCTCCACCGCTGCGTATGATACTGTGTTACCTTCACCCCATGGTTCTCCACCGTTGCGTATGATACTGTGTTGCGTATGATAAAGTGGGTTACCTGTAGCCCCTGGTTCTCCACCGTTATGATACTGTGTGTTACTTGTACCACATGGTTCTCCACCGTTATACTATTGTGTGTTACCTGTACCCCATGGTTCTCCACTGTTATGATACTGTGTGTTACCTGTACCCCATGGTTCTCCACCGTATGATATTGTGTGTTACCTGTGTGGCTGTCCTTCCGTCTCGGGGCTGCAGGCGGAGCTGTAGCCTCCACCCATGGCTTCCTGACGCTCCTCGGATCAGCACGGTGAGCGACGGACACCTCGCTGCACACACATCAGATATAATAATAAAGATTAGGATATCAGTCGTTAGCAAAAGGATCAGCTGATCAATCAATGAGTCTTAACGACGCATAAAAAAGATTTGTCATTTTTTATTAGACCTGGAGCTCCACTGCAGTGGAAATATCAACTCCCAGCCTTCAAATGTATGTATTAAGTATTTTTCGCTTTACTTTTTTATTTTAAACATCTTTAAACCTGATTTATTTTAGATTCATTTGCTCTTGATGACAAGTATAAGGTGATCAGGTTCAGGACTGACCCAGTTCACCCAGTCCGGGACCCAGTTCTCCTTGTTCGGGCTCCGGTTCTCCTGGTTCTGGTTCTCCCGGTCCCGGTTCTCCCGGTCCCGCTTCTCCTTGCCCAGGGTCTCTCGGTTCTCCTGTTCCCGGGTCTCTTGGCCCTCCTGGCCCCGGGTCTCTCGGTTCTCCTGGCCCCGGGTCTCTTGGCCCTCCTGGCCCAGGTGGTCCTTCCAGCATGGCAAGGATCACCGAGCTGCCCACCACAAAATATCTGAACTTCTTCACACTGGCGTCCCTCAGAGAGCAGCCAATCAGAGCGTCCTCATCCAGCAACGGAAAGGCCCCCGAAACCTGCATCACACTGAGACCAATACACATCAGAGAAAACATTACTAGCGCCGCCACCCCGCCCCCCATCCCAGGTTATATAAACATGAGTCAGACTCCGCACCCCCAGGTTATATACAGTATAGATTAAAGTGCGCTTGTTTTGCTCACCAGTTGAGCGTAGCCTCCGCAGCCTCCTTCACTCTCAGAGAGGAGGGGTTTAGTTCTTTCTCCTCCTTGAATCTCACTTCCTGTTCCTTTCCAGACTTCCTGCCTGAAATCCCCAAGTCCAAGGTCTCCAGCACCTCCAGCAGACACTCCTGGAAACAACAACACCACAACAACAGACACTCTTGGAAACAACAACAACAACAACAACAACAACAACAACAGACACTTCTGGTAACAACAACAACAACACAACAACAGACACTCCTGGAAACAACAACAACAACACAACAACAGACACTCCTGGAAACAACAACAACAACATAACAACAACAGACACTCCTGGAAACAACAACAACAACACAACAACAACAGACACTCCTGGAAACAATAACAACACAAGGCCTGTTGCACAAAACCAGGATAAGGGATTGAGCCGGGATATTCAAGTTATCCTGGAGGAATTTAGCTTTGACTAGGTAGCATGAAACCAGATTGAATTAAGCCCAGCCTAGTAACCATGGAGATTTATTCTTTGTGGCTAGCCTGGTCCAGAGCAGGCTAACAGCCGGTCTGTCTGTTACCTGCCTGTCTGTGTGTTACCTGTGTGTCACCTGTCTGTGTGTTACCTGTCTGTCTGTTACCTGTCTGTCTGTGTGTTACCTGTCTGTCTGTCACCTGTCTGTCTGTGTGTTACCTGTGTGTTACCTGTCTGTGTGTTACCTGTCTGTGGAGCAGGGTGGGATGCTGTGTAATCCAGATGTTCAGACAGTGGAAAGCAGCGATGATGATGGAGTGAAGAGGAGGAAGACGACTGGAGAGGAAATGGATGTAACTACAGACTGAAGAGAGGGCCCGCCCGCCCTCCTCCATCACCTCCATCACCTCCACCTGCAACACATGTAATGATGTAAACACAGACTGAAGAGAGGGCCCACCCGCCCTCCTCCATCACCTCCATCACCTCCACCTGCAACACATGTAAGGATGTAACCACAGACTGAAGAACAGGAGGCAGAGTCCCAGTCTAACACACTTCTCTGCTCCTTTATTCCAGGTGTTACCTAGTAAAAACCCCATAGTGACGGTGTCTGCCCCCGACCATTGAAATTATTTAAATCAAACAGTAGAGGAGCTGTGCATGAAAACCTCATAACAATTAAAACCACAAGTGCAATAGTGCAAAAGAATAGGAGAATTAAATGTGGACTCTAAACATCAGATCTCTCTCTTCTAAAGGTGTACTAGTAAATGAATTAATATCAGATTCTAATAGTGATTTATTTTGTCTTACTGAAACCTGGCTGGGTGATGGAGAATATGTTAGTCTAAATGAATCCACCCCCCCCCCCCCCCCCCCCCCCCCCCCCCCCCCCCCCCCAGTCATATGAATACTCACATTCCTCGAGGCACAGGCCAAGGAGGTGGAGTGGCAGCCATCTTTGATTCTAGTCTACTAATCAGCTCTAAACCTAAACTAAATTATGACTCATTAGAAAGTCTTGTTCTTAGTCTTTCACCCAAGTTGGAAATTACTGAACCAGTTCTATTTGTTATAGTGTACCGAGCACCTGGTCCAGACTCTGAATTTCCGAATTTGCAGAGTTTCTGTCAAACTTAGTGCTAAAAACGGACAAAGTTATTATTGTAGGGGATTTTAATATTCATGCGGACGATGAGAATGATAGCCTTAACACTGCATTTATCTCTCTATTAGATTCTATTGGCTTCTCTCAAAGTGTTCATAAACCGACTCACCGTTTTAACCCCCCCCCCCCATCTTGTTCTGGTCTATGGTGTTAAAATTGAACATTTAATAGTGTTCCCACAGAATCCCTTTCTATCTGACCACTGTTTGATAACTTTTGAGTTTATACTGCTGAACTACACGCCATTAGGCAAAACCTTCTATACAAGATGTCTATCTGATAGTGCTGGAGTTAAATTTAAGCATTTAATTCATTACCAAATCACAAAGTAACGGAGGACTCCTATGCTATTAGTCCCTCCCAAATCCATCATTTTGTTGATAGTGCAGCAGGCTCGCTACGAATGACTCTCGACTCTGTTGCCCCTCTAAAAAAGAAGATAATAAAACAAAGACGGTTAGCTCCATGGTATAACACTGAAACTCGCAAATTAAAGCAAATATCGCGGAAACTTGAGAAGATCTGGCGCTCCACCAAACTGGAAAATTCTCGTTTAATCTGGCAAGAGTCTTAAGACGTATAGGAAGGCCTCTTCCTATAGCTCTTAGTAGTAACGACTTTATGAGGTTCTTCAATGATATAATTATAACTATTAGAAGCAAAATTCACCAAGACCTGCCTTTAACTGGCACTGACTTATCTCTAAACTCAGGATCTTCAGAAACAGTTGTAAGACCAGATATATGTTTAGACTGCTTTGCTTCCCTTGATCTTTATCAATTTAATTCAATTATTTCTTCATCTATTCAATTCAATTTTATTATAGTATCAATTCATAACAAGAGTTATCTCAAGACACTATACAGATAGACCACACTCCAGAATTTACAAGGACTCA
>NW_023269242.1:95407-96852 GCF_013103735.1 Etheostoma cragini
CAGGCAGACAGGTTAGACAGACAGGCAGACAGCCAGGCAGATAGAGAGGCAGACAGGTTAGACAGACAGGCAGACAGGTTAGACAGACAGTCAGACAGACAGGCAGATAGAGAGGCAGACAGGTTAGACAGACAGGCAGACAGGTTAGACAGACAGGCAGACAGACAGGCAGATAGAGAGGCAGACAGGCAGACAGCCAGGCAGATAGAGAGGCAGACAGCCAGGCAGACAGACAGACAGGTTAGACAGACAGGCAGACAGACAGGCAGATAGAGAGGCAGACAGGCAGACAGACAGACAGGTTAGACAGACAGGCAGACAGGTTAGACAGACAGGCAGACAGGCAGACAGACAGCCAGGCAGACAGGTTAGACAGACAGGCAGACAGGCAGACAGCCAGGCAGGACTTTACCTGTCGAGCAGCACACTCTCCACAGCCAACAGGAAGCAGGGGAACAGCAGGTTGACTCCTTTCAGGTCGCAGCAGAACAGACAGGTGGAGTTCAGCAGGATGGAGGCGAGGACCGGAGGACACGCCCCCTCCGACACCTGGACCCCCCTCTGCAGGACCAGGTAGAACCTGAAGAACAGAACCAGGTACAACCTGAAGAACAGGACCATGTAGAACTGGTAGAACCTGAAGAATATGACCAGGTAGAACCGGAAGAACAAGACCATGTAGAACAGGTGGAACCTGAAGAACAGGACCAGGTACAACCTGAAAAACAGGACCATGTAGAACAGGTAGAACCTGAAGAACAGAAGAACCTGAAGAACCGGACCAGGTACAACAGGTAGATTAAATTAGATAATTTAGATAATTCTTTATTCATCTCACAACAGGGAAATTTCCTTTCTTCAATAAAAGAAAAAAAAGAAAAACACACAAACAAGTAAACACACAAGAAAAACCTGAAGAACAGAACCAGGTAGAACAGGCAGAACCTGAAGAACAGAACCAGGTAGAACCTGACAGGCAGGCAGACCGACAGGTTAGAAAGACAGGTAGAAAGACAGATAGACAGATGTGTACCTGGACAGGTAGACAGACAGAATGTCCTCTGCGGTCTTCTTACAGGAGAAGATCCTGCAGAGCGTCCCACACGCCTCGGCTCGCCCGGCCGCCCATCGCTCTGACATCACAGTGACATCACAGTGACATCACCAGGAAGACAGGAAGAGGAACTATGTTGTCTTTGGTTTTGTTGTATTTAAAAAGACGTTCTAACTTGAATATAATGAACCCCTGTTATTACGGTCAATTCAATTCAATTCAATTTTATTTATAGTATCAAATCACAACAAGAATTATCTCAAGACACTTTACAGATAGAGCAGGTCTAGACCACACTCCAGAATCCACAAGAACCCAACAGTTCTAGTAGTTTCCTCCAGAGCAGCAACAGGGCCACAGTGGCGAGGAAAAACTTCCTTTTAGGCAGAAA
>NW_023269242.1:96952-100261 GCF_013103735.1 Etheostoma cragini
GCCTGACTGTCTGCCTGTCTGTCTAACCTGTCTGCCTGTCTGTCTGCCTGTCTGTCTAACCTGTCTGCCTGTCTGTCTGCCTGTCTGTCTAACCTGTCGGCCTGCCTGACTGTCTCCCTGTCTGTCTGACCTGTCTGCCTGTCTGTCTCCCTGTCTGCCTGTCTGTCTGCATGTCTAACCTCTCTGTCTGCCTGTCTGTCTGCCTGCCTGTCTGCCTGTCTGTCTGCCTGTCTGTCTGTCTGTCTGTCTGTCTGTCTGTCTGTCTGCCTGCCTGTCTAACCTGTCTGTCTGCCTGTCTGTCTCTCTTCCAGAGAGCTATTAAGGTTTAAGAGATTCGTGAGACCGGTGGATTTACGGCGAGCCGCCATCTTGGTCCTGCTGTCACTACTGCCCCTCCCCCTGCAGTTTGGATCCGTCCAATCAGAGGTCAGCTTCAGTGTGGATCCGTCCAATCAGAGCTCACTTCTGTTTGCCTAGGTCAGACCAATGAGAAGAGCTGGTGTATCATCTCCATAGAAACCACTCTCTGGACCTTTCAGGCTTGTTTGTTGCTGGAAATCATTTCTTAAACATCTTAAATATGAATACGAGCCATTCATTCATCCCGCTGTGTGTTTCCTCAGGTGTTATTGGATGGGAAGTTCAGTGGTGATGATGTCACAGCAAGTAACTTCCTGTCTCTGAAGCCCCGCCTCCGCAATGTTCTGATTGGAGCTCTGCAGACGGAGACCGACACCACCAACACCCAGATTCTACTCGGTCAGTTATTCCTCAATCAGATGGTTTCTAATCTTCACTTTGATTCATAAATTAATTAACATTAATATGCAAATTAAGAAAGATCGGATTCATAAATTAATTAATAATGATATGTAAATTAATATAGATCTGATACATGAATGAATTAATATAAATATTGGTATTAAGAAAGATCTGATGCTCGTTGTGTTTTGTGTAGCGGCCCTGTTGAATCTGGTTCAGGACTCGGCTCAGTTCGAGGCTGCAGGACGAACTCAGCAGGTAGTCCCCTCAGCCCTCGTGGTGTCCTCATGTTCTCCCCGTGTTGTCCTCATGTTCTCCTCATGTTGTCCATATGTTCTCCTCATGTTGTCCTCATGGTGTCCTCATGGTGTCCTCATGTTCTCCTCATGTTGTCCATATGTTCTCCTCATGTTGTCCTCATGGTGTCCTCATGTTGTCCATATGTTCTCCTCATGTTGTCCTCATGGTGTCCTCATGTTCTCCTCATGTTGTCCATATGCTCTCCTCATGTTGTCCTCATGGTGTCCTCATGTTCTCCTCATGTTGTCCTCATGTTGTCCTCATGGTGTCTTCATGTTCTCCTCATGTTGTCCATATGTTCTCCTCATGTTGTCCTCATGGTGTCCTCATGTTCTCCTCATGTTGTCCTCATGTTGTCCTCATGGTGTCCTCATGTTCTCCTCATGTTGTCCATATGTTCTCCTCATGTTGTCCTCATGGTGTCCTCATGTTCTCCTCATGTTGTCCCCATGTTCTCCTCATGTTCTCCTCATGTTGTCCCCATGTTCTCCTCATGTTGTCCCCATGTTGTCCCGATGTTGTCCTAATGTTGTCCTCATTGTGACCTCATGTTCTCCTCATGTTGTCCCCATGTTGTCCTCACGGTGTCCTCATGTTCTCCTCATGTTGTCCCCATGTTGTCCTCATGTTTCCCCCATGTTGTCCCCATGTTCTCCTCATGGTGTCCTCATGGTGTCCCCATGTTCTCCTCGTGTTGTCTTTATGTTGTCCCCATGTTGTCCCCATGTCGTCCTCATGTCGTCCTCATGGTGTCCTCAAATTGTTATCATGGTGTCCTCATGTTGTCCTCATGGTGTCCTCATGTTGTACTCATTGTGTCCTCATGTTGTCCTCATGTTGCCCTCATGTTGTCCTCATGTTGCCCTCATGTTGTCCTAATGTTGTTCTCATGTTGTCCTCATGTTGTCCTCATATTGTCCTCATGGTGTCCTCATGTTGTCCTCATGGTGTCCTCATGTTGTACTCATGGTGTCCTCATGTTGTCCTCATGTTGCCCTCATGTTGTCCTCATGTTGCCCTCATGTTGTTCTCATGGTGTCCTCATGTTGTCCTCATGGTGTCTCCGTGCTGTCTTCATGTTGTCCTCACGTCGTCCTCATGTTGTCCTCTTGTTGTCTCCATGTTGTCCTCATGTCGTCCTCATGGTGGGGGGATGTGGTTCACAGTCCTGACCGGATCTCTAGTAATAAAATCTTACAATCCCTTTTTATTATTTTATCATTTTCGCAGCTTTTATAGAACCGAGCCAGGTTTTTTAAGGGGGTTTTAAGTGTTTTATCCAGACCGGTGGCCCCCTTGTGCCCGAGCCCTTAAAGTGCCTATCCAGAGCGCTAGGTTTCTACCCTAACCTAACCCAGGACGACGGGGGGCATATAATATATAATATATAATATATAATATATAATATGTAATATGTAATATGTAATATGTAATATGTATTATGTAATGTATAAGAGAAATGCCGTAATGAAGGATGCACCCCCCCATAGCCCCCCCAAACCGCCCTGATGAAGATCTGATGATGTTTGACTCCTCCTTCTTTCTCTCTTCCTGGTCTTCAGCTAAATGAGTCCTGGCCAGATGGAGCCAGTAGACCCCAATCGACCAGTGGATCCAGTGGACCCTGTGGCTATATTGGGCACAGTGGACCCAGTGGGCACAGAGGACCCAGTGGACACGGTGGAACCAGTGGACCCAGTGGGCACAGAGGACCCGGTGGAACCAGTGGACCCAGTGGACCCAGTGGACCGTGCGGACCAAGAGGACCCAGTGGACCCAGTGGACCCAGTGGACCGTGCGGACCAAGAGGACCCAGTGGACCCAGTGGACCCAGTGGACCGTGCGGACCCAGAGGACCAAGTGGGCACGGTGGAACCAGTGGACCCAGAGGACCCAGTGGACCGTGCGGACCCAGAGGACCCAGTGGGCCCAGTGGGCCCAGTGGACCCAGAGGACCCAGTGGACCCAGTGGACCCAGTGGGCACGGTGGAACCAGTGGACCCAGTGGGCACGGTGGAACCAGTGGACCCAGAGGAACCGGTAGTTAATGAAGTTTTACCATATGTGCTTATATCCTGTTGTCGGTAAATTAAATTAAACCTTCTTTTTGCTGTTTTTTAAATTTTGTTTTGGTTTTCTAACATTCGTAATTTATTGTGACATTTTTTTCACTTTTTATGTTTTTGTAACCCTTAGTGTGTGTGTGTGTGTGTGTGTGTGTGTGTGTGTGTGTGTGTGTGTGTGTGT
>NW_023269242.1:100361-101847 GCF_013103735.1 Etheostoma cragini
TGATGCAGAAAAACTAGTCCATGCATTTGTTACTTCTAGGTTGGATTACTGCAATTCTTTGTTATCAGGCTGCTCGAAGACGTCCATAAAGACTCTTCAGCTGATCCAGAATGCTGCGGCACGTGTTTTGACAGGAACCAGGAAAAGAGATCACATCTCTCCTGTTTTAGCTTCTCTGCATTGGCTTCCTGTAAAATTTAGAATAGAATTTAAAATCCTTCTTCTCACCTACAAAGCTCTTCATGGTCAGGCTCCATCTTATCTTAAAGAGCTCATAGTACCTTACAACCCTGCAAGAGCACTACGCTCCCAGAATGCAGGGTTACTGGTGGTTCATAGAGTCTCTAAAAGTAGATCTGGAGCCAGAGCGTTCAGCTATCAGGCCCCTCTCCTGTGGAACCAGGTTCCAGTTTGGGTCCGGGAGGCAGACACCGTCTCCACATTTAAGAGTAGGCTTAAGGCTTCCCTTTTTGATAAAGCCTATTGTTAGGGCATAGAATCAAATATTGTTAGGGAGTAGTAGTTAGTCACATAGTTTTCAGATGTATCTATCATATAATCAAGAATATAATAAAGCTAAAGGGAGACTTGGCATACAGCCCGATCCGGTTGGGGAGAGTTCTGGCCCGGCCGGGCTGGAGCTCTCTTTACCTTGTCTCTCTTGGTTTTGCTGTAATAGTTTTAGACAACTGGAGACTTATTTTGATACACTGAGCTCCTCTCTCCTCTATCTTTCCATCTTTTCATTTATGTGCATCCATGTCCCAGAAATGCTAGTTACTAACCTAGCTCTGGGGAGTCATTCCCCGGAGTCCTTATGTTCTTTTATCCCCAGCATGTTCCCTTGGATCAGAGAGGCTCCAAAATCAGGGTAGCAGCTGTCGCCTTGGTCCCGCTCCATGTTCTGTTATGCCATGTTCAACTGCTACACTGCAGTGCCCTGCTACGTCCTGCTACGTCCTGCTACGTCCTGCTACGTCCTGCTACGCCCTGCTGTACCTTGTAATGCCGCACAGTGTCCTGTTATGCCATGAATCTATACAATCTACCAATTTGTTCTATTTTTGTTATTTCCACTCTTCATTCTAACCCCAGCCGGCCCGTCAGACACCGCCTACCAAGAGCCTGGGTCTGAGTCTGCGACTGGGTCTGGGTCTGGGCCTGGGTCTGGGTCTGACCGAGGTTTCTGCCTAAAAGGAAGTTTTTCCTCTCCACTGTCGCACTGTTGCTTGCTCTGGAGGAGACTACTAGAACTGTTGGGTTCTTGTAAATTCTGGAGTGTGGTCTATCTGTAAAGTGTCTTGAGATAACTTTTGTTATGAATTGATACTATAAATAAAATTGAATTAAATTGAATTGGAGAGAGGGCCCGCCCGCCCTCCTCCATCACCTCCACCTGCAACACATGTAATGATGTAACCACAGACTGAAGAGAGGGCCCGCCTGCCCCTCGCTCTCCTCTACCCTCACCTCTGTGTGTGTGTGT
>NW_023269242.1:101947-103572 GCF_013103735.1 Etheostoma cragini
CACACACACACACACACACACACACACACACACACACACACACACACACACACACACACACACACACACACGAAATGAAACCAAAGTGTCGAGTTAAAGATCAAAATTTATTTTCCTTTAAAATCAACAAAATAAATTTCACATTCAAAACATGGCGGATTGGCGGCAGTGCTCGTTTCCACGGCAACAAATTACCCGGGGAGTCGACCGGGAGGAAGAGCGACGTGATTGGCTGAGGTTGAGACAATTAATTTCCTGCCACAGTAACGTGGTGTCCAGGCAGCACGGTGCTGATTGGCTGGCAGTGAGTACGGCGGCCTGAGAGGGTCAGTAGGGTTTCCTCTGGAGGAATCTGGAGAACATGGCGAAGGCTGCGACTGGTTTATCTGACGGGACCATGTGACCAGAACCCTGTGGGAACACAGACAAGACAAAGATCCTCAATTAGTAGCGCACACAGGCAGGGCTGTAGTACGCGAGTACTACAGCTCCGGTCTTGGACTCGAGTCCGGACTCAAGACCGTTTTTCTATGGACTCTGACTTGTCTCGGACTCTGTAGTATTTGGACTCGGACTCGGCCCCTGGTCTTGCCCAATGTGACTTTTGGTCTGGACCGAGTCCAGGTGTCTTTTTTATGTTGATGATAATATTGGAGGGAAAGTGAAACACAGTTCAGGGGGGATATTGTTCGCCTTTTTACAAGTTTAGACAGCTAACGTTAGCTAACGCTACGCCGGTATGGCTATAGTTAGCCCGTTTGTATGCTAGCGGACATTAGCTAACGTTGCCAAGCCGTGTGTGTGTGTGTGTATGTGTGTGTGTGTGTGTGTGAGATGACATCACTATAGAGGTCCAGCCCCAGAGATGACCTCCCTGAAGCTAAAGACCACTTCCTCCCTGCGGTCAGCCGTTACCTTGACGGTGAGGAAGGCGATGTTGTCGAACTCTTTGACGAATCCTCCGACCTGCTGACTGTCTTCATCGCCGTAGAGCCACGTACGCCGCTGCACCGCCACCTGACGGAGGAAACCGTTATTAACCAGAATCCTCACTTTACACACACACACACACACACACACATATATATGTATGTATACACACACACACACACACACACACACACGTATATAGGGTTGGGCCTTAACGCAGTTTTTATTATTTCTTTATTATTGTAAAGTTTGTAGCTCACAGGCTTTGTAAATACTGCAAAGTAATTAATTTTCTTCTCACCGGAGTACTTCCAGTCTGAAATATCACCTGACAGTTGATAACAGCCAATCATTCAACGAGACACACTGTGGGCGGGGCTTCAGCAGACTACGTTAGATGCAGCGTGTGGGGGGGTAGAGATAAACAAAGGCAGGAGACGCTAACAAATACCATAGCAACGTGGATAGCTACAGACCCAGTAGAGGACATCGGTCTGGTGGAGGACATCGGTCTGAGAATCACAACAACGACGGCAGTGCATTATACTGAAGACAAGTGGGCGCTGCATTCAGGTGCTCTGACGGGACTGAAAACAGAGGACAGGCATTATGCTGAAACAGCGCGTAGGACAGTGTCCCTCAGTGTCTCTGCTTTACAGCGCGTTGGACAGTGTCCCTCAGTGTCTCTGCTTTAC
>NW_023269242.1:103672-105977 GCF_013103735.1 Etheostoma cragini
AAAATGTAAGAGCAGGGGGAATGAGGGGGTGAACGCCAGAGCAGGGGGAATGAGAGGGGGAAAGATAGCAGAAGATGTTCATCTTTAACCAAAATGTAGCGATACAAATTAATAATTATATTATAATATTAATAAGGTGGAGTCTGACGGAGGCTCCGCCCACCTGGACAGGAAGAGGCCGCCAAGGTGTCGCAGAATCTTCTGGGTGTACAGGTTGGGCTCTCTGCTGATTGGTGGAGGGAAAGAGTCTCTTGGGGCAACCAGGGCCGTCAGCCAATCAGTGTAGACGTCTACGCAGAGCTGCACGGTGTCTTCGTCCAATGGGAGAGTCAAACCGTAACACAACACCTCCATTGTCCACTTCACCTGGAAACACTCAGCCAATCAGAGCACAGTACAGCTATGGTTGTCCGATTCTGGTTCTGATTCTGGTTCTGGTTCTGGTTCTGATTCTCGTTCCCCCCCACCCATACACAAACTGATCCTCTCCCCTCCAACCCCCCCTCCACCACCACAATGCCCCCCCCCCCTTAAAGCCAGAGCAGGTGAAGGATTTCTGACTCAACTGTTGATCAAACACTCAACATGAGGACATGTCAACAGCTAAGAGTTTCCATAGAGGTCAGACACACACACACACACACACACACCTGGCTGTCTGTGCGCAGCAGGCGGCGGGTGTCGGGGTTTCTCAGGCCGGCTCTCAGGGGCTTCACCACGGCAACAGCAACGTCTCGGCCCACAGAGGGCGGGAAGCAACTGAGCACGCTCACATGGCCCCGCACGCTGCTCTCTGATTGGTCCATGCTACCTGAGAGGAAACCAGGTGTTCAGTAAGGTTAAAGGGTCGCTCATTGGGCTGCGAGGCAGTTGCTACGTGAACATATTATTATTATTATTATTATTATTATTATTAATGAAAACAGGAAGTGTATCAACATTCATTGATATGCATCTATGCTCTCAATGAACATAACCCATTCATCAGAACATAACCCATTCATCCATAACATAACCCATTAATCGGAACATAACCCATTTATCAGAACATAACCCATTCATCAGAACATAACCCATTCATCCATAACATAACCCATTAATCGGAACATAACCCATTCATCGAACATAACCCATTAATCGGAACATAACCCATTCATCCAGACCAACACCCATTCCTCAGAACATAACCCATTCCTCAGAACATAACCCATTCATCTAGAACATAACCCATTCATCAGAACATAACCCATTCATCCATAACATAACCCATTTATCAGAACATAACCCATTCATCAGAACATAACCTATTCATCTAGACAATAACTCGCTAACTAACTAGCTAACACAGTAATTCATATACATAACATTACAGGCCAAAGCTAACGCTAACGTTGGGTTAATTTAGGAGACATGTTCCGAGCCAATGAGACAAAGTGAAGAAACATGGAAGATGTCTATAATAGTCAAATAATGTTTCTGTCCCAGGTAAGGCAGCAGGTAAAGCCTCTTACCTGCACAGGTACGTCCAGGTGAGTGAAAATCAGGCAGGTCATTCTGAAAGTCACAACTCACCTACTGCTGCCTTCAGGGCTAGCTGGGAAACTTCAGCTCCAGTCTGAGGGTAAGACACAACTCATCTGCTGCTGCCTTCGGGGCCGGCTGGGAAACATCCCCTCGAGTCTGAGTCACAACTCACCTGCTGCTGCCTTCAGGGTGTGCTGGGAAACTTCAGCTCCAGTCTGAGGGTAAGACACAACTCACCTGCAGCTGCCTTCAGGGTTGGCTGGGAAACTTCACCTCCAGTGATTCACAACTCACTGCTGCTGACTTTATAGTTGGCTGGGAAACTTCTGCTCCAGTGAATCACAACTCATCTGCTGCTGCCTTCAGGGTCGGCTGGGAAACATCAGCTCCAGTCTGAGTCACAACTCAGCTGCTGCTGCCTTCAGGGTCGGCTGGGAAACATCACCTCCAGTCTGAGTCACAACTCATTGCTGCTGCCTTCAGGGTCGGCTGGGAAACTTCAATTCCAGGCTGAGGTAAGACACAACTCATCTGCTGATGCCTTCGGGGCCGGCTGGGAAACACCCCCTCCAGTCTGAGTCACAACTCACCTGATCTTGCAGAGGTTTTTGATATGGGCTTCAAAGGTGAGTTGTGTATCAAATCTTACACCAAGATTGGTGACTGTTGTGGAGAGGGGAACGTCTTGGTCTTGTGGAGAGGGGAACGTCTTGGCGATGTGGAGAGGGGAACGTCTTGGCGTTGTGGAGAGGGGAACGTCTTGGTCTTGTGGAGAGGGGAA
>NW_023269242.1:106077-108259 GCF_013103735.1 Etheostoma cragini
TCCAGAGGATACGGGGTCCAGAGGATACGGCGTCCAGAGGATACGGGGTCCAGAGGATACGGCGTCCAGAGGATACGGCGTCCAGAGGAAACGGCGTCCCGAGGATACGGCGTCTCGAGGATACGGCGTCTCGAGGATATGGCGTCCCGAGGATATCACATCCCGAAGCAGGTGTGAAAACATGTTGTAAACTAAGAATGCATTCAAAAATATAACTAATAATACTTTTTAAAAAAAATCAGTTTAAAAAATGTAAAGTGAGTGAACAAAAGGATACCATAGATCGGAGATGGGGTTACCTGCTGCTGCAGAGACTCAACAAACCACTCGTCCCCCATGAAGTTACAGGCCATGTCCACGTCCCCGTTATACACCAGGACCCGGTACTTCTGAAAAGAGAAACAGTCCCTGTCACTTTAAACAAGGACACGCCCCCAAACACCTGGAGAAACAGTGTCACTTTAAACAAGGACACGCCCCCAAACACCTGGAGAAACAGTGTCCCTTTAAACAAGGACACGCCCCCAAACACCTGGAGAAACACTGTCCCTTTAAACAAGGACACGCCCCCAAACACCTGGAGAAACATTGTACCTTTAAACAACCGCCTTTATAAATGAATATATGATTCATGGTCACTGTCCTTATGAATGAATTCACTCCCCTATAGGATTATAAGGACCACCATACTAAGACTGTGTTTGACCCCCTTTCTCCTTCAGAACTGCCTTAATTCTAAGTGGCATTGAGATCTGGTGCCTGGGGGGGGGGCATTTTAGTCCACTGAACTCATCGTTATGTTGAAGAAACCATTTGTAAATGATGTGAACTTTGTGCCGTGGTGCATTATCCCGCTGGAAGGAGCCATCAGAGGACGGGACATGGGGGGACATGGTCAGGAACCAGGCTCAAGTAGGCCGGGGCATTTAAACCAGGCCCAATGGCACGAAGAGGCCTAAAGTGTGCCAAGAAAACCTCCCCCACACCGTTACCCCACCACCACCAGCCTGCACAATGGTAACAAGGCATGATGGATCCAGGTTCTCATTCTGACTCCACCATGTGAAGGTCTCAACAGAAACCAGACTCATCAGACCAGGAAACATTTTTCAGGTCTTCAACTGTCCAATGTTGGTGAGCTCTTGCAGATTTTCGCCTCTTTTCCCTAATTGTAGTGGAGATGAGTGGTACCCGGGGGGGTCTTCTGCTGTTGTAGCCCCCCCCCCCTCAAGGTTTTGCGTGTTGTAGCCCCCCCCCACCTCGGTTGTAACAAGTGGTTATTTCAGTCAAAGTTGCTCTTCTATCAGCTGGAATCAGTCCCCCCCCCCAGGATTGCTGCATGCTGGGTGTTTTTCCCTGTTCACACCAGTCTCTGTAAACCCTAGAACTGGTTGTGGGTGTAAATCCCAGTAACTGAGCAGACCGGCCTGTCTGGCACGAACAAGCACGCCACGCTCCAAATGTCCCCTTTCTGTCCCATTCGGACGTTCAGTTTGGAGTCCAGGAGATGGTCTGGACCAGGTCAGGAGATGGTCTGGACCAGGACCACACCCCTAAATGCATTAAAGCAACTGCCATGTGATTGGTTGAATATATAACTGCATTATTGAGAAATTGAACAGGTGTTCCTAATAATCCTCTAGGTGAGTGTATATTATGAATGAATATATTATGAAATGACAGGAAAATCCAGTTCTAAAACATGTGGATGAAGGATGGATGAAGGGTGGTGGTGAGTTCACTGACCAGAGCAGAAAGCAGCTTCTGGTACTGTTTCCTGACATCCAGGTACAGACGGCCGTAGTTCAGATTCACCTCAGAGCTGCAAAACACGGAGACAGACACAGAGACAGACACAGAGACAGGGACAGACACAGAGACAGAGAGACAGACACAGAGAGAGACAGACACAGAGACACACAGACAGACACAGAGAGGCGCTGAGACAGACACAGAGACAGACACAGAGAGGCACAGAGACAGACACAGAGACACACAGACAGACACAGAGAGGCACAGAGACAGACACAGAGACAGAGACACAGAGACAGACACAGAGACAGACACATAGAGGCACAGAGACAGTAAGAAGTAATCTGTACTTTTACTTCAGTATGTTTTGTATTAGTATTACAGTAGTAGTATAGAATATTATAATATCTTCAGGTGTGTGTGTGTGTGT
>NW_023269243.1:0-4862 GCF_013103735.1 Etheostoma cragini
AGGAGCATGCTAGCTATTAGCCTGACTATTAGCCTGGCTGTTAGCCTGGTCTGTGAAACAGCCCTCAGACGTCTAACCGACAGACTTTGATTAACTGCTTACAATGATACTGGGTCATCTGGTTGTCAAGGCGACTGTGATTGGGCCGCCAAACGTCCACCGACTCACAGAGGATGAAGAGACAGAAAGTGTGAGGACGTGAGACACTTCATCGTGTCCTTTCCCCCTCTGAGAGCCCCGCTGATTGCTGGAGTGGACATCTGTCCCTCTGGAGAGTAAAGCACCTCTTACACACAGCGACCAGTCTTTACTCAACAGTGTCCTCAGCACGAGCTCCACGTGTGTCACACAGCGACAAACTGAAGCTGCAGAGGTCAGAGGTCAAAGGTCAGAGGTCAGAGGTCACCTCAGACTGAGTCCAACCAACGTTACACCACTGTGTTTTTGTACACTTAGGGGCAAAAACATCTGATTAACCCTCTTTGTTTTTCTCTGACTACATTTAAAAATTTAAAGGTTTTTCTACTTTTTCCCATTTATATACACTCATAGTATATACACACATATACATATACACATATATATACACTTATATATATATATATACATATTTACAGTATACTGTGTACACACATACATACATATATACTATATATACACATACCCATATGCATAGATATACGCTCATAGTATATACACACATACACATAGCCTATACATATATACACAAACACACACATATACTATATATATATATATACTACATATATATACATACGTACATGTATACAACATGTAGTACAGGTCAAAAGTTTGGACCCACCTTCTCGTAGAAATACCTGAAAACATGTCTTATATTCTAGTTTCTTCAGAGTACCCCCCCCCCCCCCCCCCCCCCCCCCTTTTGGTGTTCTCTCAATGATCTTCATGAGGTAGTCCTTGAAATGGTCCCCCCCCAGGTGGGCCTGGTCAGGGTTCATTAGTGGAGTTTCCTCCTTATTAATGGAGTTGGGACCATCAGAAGTCAGGTGGATACACAGCCGACAGCCTATTGGACGACTGGTAGAGTTCAGATTATGGAGAGGACCAATCAGCTAAGAGAAGAGAAACGAGGTCATCCTTACTTTAAGAGATGAAGGTCAGTCGGTCCAGAAAATTGGGAAAACTCTGAATGTCTCCAAGTGCAGTCGCAAGAACCATCAAGCACTACAACAAAACCGGCTCACATGAGGACCCCCCAGGAAAGGAAGACACAACAGGACCCCCCAGGAAAGGAAGACCCAGAGTCCCCTCTGCTGCTGAGGAGGAGTTCCTCTGAGTCTCCAGCCTCAGAAATCACAAGTTCCAGCAGCTCAGCTCAGAGAGAAGTTGATAGCACACAGAGTTCTAGCAGCAGAACATCTCTAGAACAACTGGTAAGAGGAGACTGGATCAGGCCTTCATGGTCCACTAGCAGCTGAAAACTCTTATACTCTAGTTTTTTCAAAGTACCCCCTCATGCTGTTTTGTGAGTGCTGCAAACCCTTGGTGTTCTCTCTTTGATCTTCATGAGGTAGTCCCTGATATGCCCCCCCCCCCCCCCCCCCCCCCCCCCCCCCCCCCAGGTGGGCCTGGTCAGGGTTCATTAGTGGAGTTTCTTCCTTATTAATGGAGTTGGGACCATCAGAAGTCAGGTTAATACACAGCCGACAGCCTTTTGGACGACTGGTAGAGTTCATGTTATGGAGAGAACCAATCAGCCCTTGAGCTGAAGAAATATCCAAACAGGAAAAATAAAAATATCGACAAATATAAACGGGGAAACACCACATTTATATACAAAAAATATATTTAATGTATTTTTTATATTAGATATTGTTATAAATAATTTTTTGATTCTTGTTATGAATATTTTTAAAACAATTCATTTTTTAATTTTTTATTGTGATTTATGATTATTTTTTCATCGTTCCAAAATCCAACCCACCCCAAAGAGACTCTGCCCTGCATGCAGAAGCAGACTGGTGCTGTTTTAAAGTTGCTTTATGACGCCATCTTGTGGTCAAATGTGATATTACATCTGCATCACTTTGCACTGCAGTTGTTATGGGACGGGGCAGTTGTTATTGGACTGGGCAGGTGATACGGGACTGGGCAGGTGATACTGGACTGGGCAGGTGAACCGGGACGGGGCAGGTGATACTGGACGGGGCAGGTGAACCGGGACGGGGCAGGTGATACGGGACTGGGCAGGTGATACGGTACGGGGCAGGTGAGACTGGACGGGGCAGGTGAACCGGGACGGGGCAGGTGATACAGTACGGGGCAGGTGATACGGTACGGGGCAGGTGATGCGGGACTGGGCAGGTGATACTGGACTGGGCAGGTTACACCTGACGGGGCAGGTGATACTGGACTGGGCAGGTGATACTGGACTGGGCAGTTGATATGGGACTGGGCAGGTTACACCGGACGGGGCAGTTGTTGGGAAGTTAGTTATAATGCGTGACCTGTGATTAAATTCATAGATTTCCAACCGCGTCTACAAGCCAATAACAATGTTAACTTTGTTCCTTTTGATCTTAAAAGATCTTAAAGAATTCTTCAGTCCAGTCTTTTAACCCAGGAGAGCATGAGACAACAGACAGACAGATTTAATGACTCTCTCAGTGACTAACCCTCTCAAAGGTAGAGGATGTCAGTACATACAGCCCATTGTGAGACAGGGCATGACATAAAATGGAGGAACTTGGAGGAACCAAGGCCCAAAGGGAGAAGACGTCCCGGTAATAAACATGTAAAGGAACATCAAATAAGCAACCCCCTAAAGAGCTGCATGGGTGCTCCATATATACACCACAGTCATTTCTAACCAAACGAGCACAGCACCCCTAAACTTACAGAATCACTACTTTTGTAGAGTGGAAACAGAAGACTTGCAGCGCAAAAGGCTGTATAAGTCGTGTTGTCCTCGGGTCAATTTGACCCGTTTCAAAGTGTTTTGTATCAGAAATATGGGTTTCTTTCCCAACATTCTCCAGGTAAATCACTGTTGGTTTTAAAACAGTGTCCAGACTAAACTTTGACAACGTTGTGTATAATTTGATATAAATGAGGTTTGATGACCATGAATTCCAAGAATAAGAATAATAAAACCTGTTATTGAACAGCTCAGGCTTTAAAAACAAAGCGCCTAAAGCTGGAAAACGTGAGAAATAAATCAGAACAAAAACGACTTAAACAATGGAAAAGCACCAAAAAAATTTCATTTTCAATCATGAGGTACAAAAAAAAAAAAACACAAGGGCATCAATGTAATATCAATGCTCTCCGGACGGCCACACAGCATACACAAACATTTAGCACGTGGTCTGGCTGGAAGCCTAAACTCACCTCAAACACGGTGTCACTGTGTCCACGTTCAATGACTACATCTGGTAAAATACAGATATAAATGAGACAGACATGAAGACAACATGAGGACAACATGAAGACAACATGAGGACAACATGAAGACAACATGAGGACAACATGAGAGAAACATGAGGACAACACGAGTACAACATGAAGACAACATGAGGACAACATGAGGAAAACATGAAGACAACATGAGGACAACATGAGTACAACATGAGGAAAACATGAAGACAACATGAGGACAACATGAAGACAACATGAAGACAACATGAAGACAAAATGAGGACAACATGAAGACAACATGAAGACAACATGAGGACAACATGAAGACAACATGAGGACAACATGAGGAAAACATGAGAGAAACATGAGGACAACATGAAGACAACATGAGGACAACATGAGGACAACATGAGGACAACATGGGGACAACATGAGGACAACATGGGGACAACATGAGGACAGCATGAGGACAACATGGGGACAGCATGAGGACAACATGGGGACAACATGAAGACAACATGGGGACAACATGGAGACAACATGAGGACAACATGAAGACAACATGGAGACAACATTTATAGGAAATTCTACCTAATGTTTGAGTAAGAAAAGCAGAAATTAGGAATTATTGAGACTAAAATTAAAGGAATGGATGTTGATGATAATCACAGACTGGAATATGTCAACTTTTACTCAATACTATTTATATTAATACCAATACTACTTTATATATACATACATATATTACTACTACAACTGCATATAACACTACTACAACTGCATATAATACTACTACAACTACATATAATACTACTACTACTACATATAATACTACTACTACATATAATACTACTACAACTACATATAATAATACTACTACTACATATAATAATACTACAACTACATATAATAATACTACTACTACATATAATACTACTACTACTACATATACTACTACTACTACTACTACATATAATACTACTACAACAACATATAATAATACTACAACTACATATAATACTACTACTACTACATATAATATTACTACAACTGCATATAATACTACTACTACTACATATAATAATACTACAACTACATATAATAATACTACAACTACATATAATACTACTACTACTACATATAATACTACTACAACTACATATAATACTACTACTACTACATATAATAATACTACAACTACATATAATAATACTACTACTACATATAATACTACTACTACATATACTACTACTACTACTACTACATATAATACTACTACAACATATAATAATACTACAACTACATATAATAATACTACTACTACATATAATACTACTACTACTACATATACTACTACTACTACTACTACTACATATAATACTACAACAACAACATATAATAATACTACAACTACATATAATAATACTACTACTACATATAATACTACTACAACTACATATAAT
>NW_023269244.1:0-2351 GCF_013103735.1 Etheostoma cragini
GGCGCCCGGGTAGACCAGCTGGAACAGGGGCGCCCGGGTAGACCAGCTGGAACAGGGGCGCCCGGGTAGACCAGCTGGTACGGGGGCGCCCGGGTAGACCAGCTGGTACAGGGGGCGCCCGGGTAGACCAGCTGGTACAGGGGGCGCCCTGTAAAAACCAAACCAGTAATTCTGGAGGTTTTTAGAGACTGAAGAGCGGATTCTGCATTTTAATGTGAATCCTCTTCAGTTAATGAGGATATTTCGGTGGCGGTTGCTTAGCAACCAGGGACCAAGTGACTCCATTTAATGAGCGAGAGCAGATCCCGAGGTTATTAATTATGTATTTCTCTCCCTGATTTCCCAAAATAAGATCCAGGCTTTGAACTGGTGACTGGGACCAGTATCACCGGAGTCTGTGATCACCTTCTTCTTGCGGGGGTGGCGCGGCTGCTGCCGGTCCTGGGTCTTCCCCAGCAGGTCTGGGAAGGCCAGCGGCTTCAGGGAGCGGGACCTGGGGGTCTGGTGGTACCCCAGCGCGTCCCGGGAGTCCCGCGTGCTCCGGACCGAGCACAGCGAGCGGGACCGGAACCGGCCGGAGGAGTTGATGCTGTTCACGCCGATCATGGTGCACCGGGGACCGGGACCGGGGGCCAGGTCAGAGACCGGGACCGGGGGCCAGGTCAGGGACCGGGACCGGGGGCCAGGTCAGGGACCGGGACCGGGTCAGGGACCGGGCCAGGGACCGGGACCGGGGGCCAGGTCGGGGACCGGGGACCGGGTCAGGGACCGGGGGATTGTGGGTAACGAGGAGCGGTGCTTCAGGGACAACACAGCGTCCGTGTGTGTGTGTGTGTGTGTGTCTCTGTGTGTGTCTGTGTGTGTGTGTGTGTGTGTGTGTGTGTATGTGTGTGTGTGTATCTGTGTATCTGTGTGTGTGTGTGTGTGTGTGTGTGTGTGTTTCTCTGTGTGTGTGTGTCTCTGTGTGTGTGTGTGTGTGTGTGTGTCTCTCTGTGTGTGTGTGTGTGTGTGTTTAGTCCCTCTTCTTTGATGCGTAGTTCATCTTTTGCAGGAAAACAGATTAAATATGAAATATTAAATCAAACCAGCTCCGACGTGAGCGTGAGATTTCCAACGGGCAGCGAAGGCATCGCGGCGGCGGCGTCCCGATGCGGCGGAGACTCCCCGGACTACAAACACGGCGTGTGACGGAGGAGACGGGCGCTCGCTCTCACGTCCAAAACACCCACCCAAAAAAAAAAAGAGAAGAAGAAGAGACAGGAAGGCAGGGGCGAGCGAGCACACCCACACACCCAGACAGAGAGAGAGAGAGAGAGAGAGAGACCCCAAAAAGTGACGTCATCCTCCTCCAGAGACTGGAGATGGAGGGATGATGGAGGTGGAGAGAAAAGAGAGGGATGAGCGGATAAAAAGAGAGGCAGTCTCCTGTTGCACTCTGGGAAAAAAAAAGACAGAAAAAGGTAAAAGAGAATCCTAATTCCTCCTCCTCGGATTCTCCTCCATTAACTTTCACTCTTCTTCTCCTCCTCCTCCTTCGCTTGTTGTCGTTTTTTCATCCCTCCGTCAGGTGAGCTCTCTCCTCTTTTTCCCTCCGCCGCGGCTCTGAACTCTCCTTCCCTCCCTCCCTCTCGCTCCCATCCCTCTCTCTCTCTCTCGCTCTCTTTTCCCCTCGCTCTCTCAATGCGCATTTTCTCTGTGCAGCAGCGGCCAATCACAGCGCAGGGACACGGGATAAAGCCCGCCCCCCTGCTGAAAGCGCTCCTCCCAGCTGTCAATCACAGAGGATTCACAGAACTGAATGTAAATGCAGCTGGAGACCCCAAAACATGACTCAGCGATTTCTGAAGGATTGTTTACGTATTTAAGAAATTAAACGTAATAAAGTTTTATTTAAAAAAGGTCTGAAACGTCCAGTTTTAATATAATTTTTGGATAAAACAGAGAAAAATATTTTTTAAATGTATTGATTTATTTCTTTATGTTGTGAGTAATTTAAGTTTTTTGTTATTTTCTTGTTTTTTTAAGATGGATTTTACATATCATGACTCAGCAATATCACAAAGATTGTGTTTATGTTTGTAATGTATTAAAAATTACAAACAGACACACACACACACACACACAGACACACAACTACACAGTGATACACACACACACACACACACAGACACACACACACACAGACACACAGACACACATCCACACAGACACACAGACACACATCCACACACACAGACACAAATACACACAAATACAGAGATACACACACACATCCACACACAGACACACACACACACAGACACACAGACACACACACACACATCCACACAGACACACATCCACACACACAG
>NW_023269245.1:0-2502 GCF_013103735.1 Etheostoma cragini
GTGTATAAAGTAGTGTATATAGTGTATTTTATTTTAAATGTTCTGCCATATGAACAAAGTGCCGTAACATTTGTTCTGTAAAAACTTCCCAGCATTTAGTTTATAAAGTAGCAGTTAAATAAAATATGTAGTTACATGTCAACTTAAACATAATTTATTCATCATGTCCAGAGGTGAACTCATCTGGTTGGAACGTGTTGCTAAGCAACTCCTTATGTCCACGTCCTTCTGTCCACGTCCTTCTGGACTGAGGGACACTGTCCAACGCGCTGTAAAGCTGAGACACTGAGGGACACTGTCCAACGCGCTGTAAAGCTGAGACACTGAGGGACACTGTCCAACGCGCTGTAAAGATGAGACACTGAGGGACACTGTCCAACGCGCTGTAAAGATGAGACACTGAGGGACACTGTCCAACCCGCTGTAAAGATGAGACACTGAGGGACACTGTCCAACGCAAGATTCCGTATCTATTCGTACTCCGTCCTTACTGTCCTAACTGTACTCTCTGTCCTAAATGTCCTAACTGTACTCTCTGTCCTAAATGTCCTATCTGTACTATCTGTCCTAACTGCGGGGACTTTATTTGACACATTCCACTGCTGTGCAACTTCAATAAAGTGTCCCGCGCATGTCTCAGCCTAATGTCAGTCAGAGCATGTGAATGCTCCCCAAGAACACAAGTCCGTCCTTTGCTTACTTGGTTTTGAGAAACGCCCCACGTGTCTAGCTATAAAACAGGCGAGCTCTCTGATTGGTCCGGGCGTGTCTGAATGATGACGCGAGAGTAAAAGTCTGCTGGTGAAACACAAACTTTATTAACAGTTTGAACATGAACATAAATGAATCCCTCTGCAGTAACAGGGACAGATGGCTAACATGCTAACATGCTAACAGAAAAACCATGACGCAAAAATAAATTCTTTCCTCAAACTTAAATCCGTTTTTTCAAATTAAATTTCAAATTCTTTTCCACATTGTTAGCGCTTTTAGCCTGGTTAGCACTGCTCATTACACACACAGGGTGAACCTAACATGCTGATAAGCTAACAGGAAACCCACAATGTCTTTCTTCTTTCATTTAAATCTCTAATTTTGTTCAAGTTCTCAGGTCTGTTAGCGCTGCTCAATAAACAGACAGGGCGCTGTTAGCCTGGAGCTAACAGTCAGCACTACATGGCGGGGGGGAGGTAGTGCGTGGTCGTGTGGTGGGGGGGAGGCCCCGTGATGTAACCCACCATGTGACCAGGGTTGGGGGCGGGGCAGTAAATGCGTGTGGCCCCGCCTCCGCTCTGCAGCGCCCCCCAGTGGGTGGCAGGGGGGAGGCAGGCATGGTAGGGGGGGTGGTGGGTCAAGTGGGGGGGGTGAGGGGGAGGGGCGGAAGGCAGGTAGGCGGCCGGGGGCGAAGCTTCATACGGCAGGTGCAGCAGCGGTGGAGGGGGGAGCGTCTGGTCCTGATACAGCAGCGCAGAGGGGGCGGAGCCTGGAGGGGCGGGGCTTAATGGAGAGGAGCCTTCCATGGAGGGGGCGGAGCCTGAACAGATTTAAATACATTTAATACATTAAAAACATTAATTTAAACAGATGAAGTTAGTTATGTTACATAATATTATTTACATATACAATATCCATGTCCCCCTAGGGGTACTGTGGAGTACTTCAGGGGGTCCATGTCCCCCCTAGGGGTACCTTGGAGTACTGCAGGGGATCTGTTAGATGTCAATCTACCTAATGGTGCAGAGCTGTAATGTACCCCTCCCCCACCCACCAGGAGAGGGGGGGGGGGGGGGGGGGGGGGAGACATTATTGAAACCAACGTTAGGGAGTACTGACCGCTGCCGTGTCCGTCCTGCTGTCCGTCTCCTGCCCTGCTGGGGTCTGGGTATGGAGAGGGGGGCTGATGGGACCCTCGAGCCATCTCAGGGTATGAGGGGGGGGCAGCTGGGGGCAGAATACACAGAAGGGTCAGACAGGATACAGGAAGTAGACGCTGCGCTTCCTTTTACTGAGTAACACCTGGGGCCCGGCGTGTCTCTGCCGATTTTTAACAAGCACGTCCACACGGGAAGACATTACCCCGGTGCTGTCGTCACTGTTTTTTTTTAACGCCATTTATGGCTTGGCACCCTCTTATTTGTCTGAGATTTTAACTTTTCGCAATTGCGGCAGAGCCTTGCGCTCCTCGGCTCAGCTTCTGTTAGAGGTCCCTAGGTTCAGACTTAAACAGCTGTTGTTAGAGGTCCCTAGGTCCAGACTTAAACAGCTTCTGTTAGAGGTCCCTAGGTCCATACTGAAACAGATTCTGTTAGAGGTCCCTAGGTCCAGACTGAAACAGATTCTGTTAGAGGTCCCTAGGTCCAGACTGAAACAGCTTCTGTTAGAGGTCCCTAGGTCCAGACTGAAACAGCTGTTGTTATGTAAATGTAAATGTAAATGTGCTGTATTTATATAGCGCTTTTCAAGTCTTAACAACTGCTCAAAGCGCTTTTACATCTACAGGAA
>NW_023269246.1:0-2968 GCF_013103735.1 Etheostoma cragini
GCAGCGGGACAAAAAAACACAACAACTCTAATTAAATGAAAAGGGACGCACCGGGGGAATTAACGTGCACGTCCCACTTTTGTCACATTTTTGTCACAGAAAAACTCAGAAGTCATTTTGTACCGTATACTGAATAAAATATATGTTTCAGATAAACTCATGCATGGTTTATTAATGTACATATTATAACCATCGTTCTCTATAAACACCTTTGTGTGACTCTCAGTCCAGTTTAGTCGGGGGGGTGCAAGACCAAGCAATATTAAATTAATAGTATTATTAGTTTATCTGACACATTGGGGAGGTCATTAGCATCTAATAAAAATAACAAAGGACCCATGATGGAACCCTGTGGTACGCCAAACTGAAGGGGGAAGGGTTCTGTCTAAAAAGTCAAAGTATAGCATGTCAAAAAATGATAAAAGTCATAGTATAGTATGTTAAAAATAGTATAAAAAGTCATAGTATTGTATGTCAACAAGTCATAGTATAGTATGTCAAAAAATGATAAAAAGTTATAGTTTAGTAAGTTAAAAAGTGATAAAAGTCCTAGTATAGTTGTTAAAAAATGATAAAAGTCATAGTACAGTATGTCAAAAATGTATAAAAAGTCATAGTACAGTATGTTGAAAAATCATAAAACGTAATAGTGTAGTATGTCAAAAAATGATACAAATATATTGTATAGTATGTTAAAAAGTCATAGTATAGTATGTCAAAATTTGATAAAAGTCATCGTAAATTATGTCAAAAAAGGATAAAAAGTCATAGTATAGTATGTCGAAAAATGATAAAAAGTCATAGTGTAGTAGGGCTGCACAACTAATTGAATTTTAATCGCGATCAGGATTTTGACTTCCCACGATCAAATTTGCGTGATTGAGCGATTATTTTTTTAAAGACTCATTTCATAGAACGCTCCGGGTTTTTATCATAGCGCATCTACCGCTCCTACCGTCTGCTCATGAGCCAATCCGTTGTTACTGCACCCCGTGCAGCTTAGTCTCTAGGTGGAGACAGTCCCAGTGGACAGAGGGACGGGAGGACAACTCAACAGATAGCAGTCGGTTAGAGGTCTCAAGGTTTACCAGTTTACCTGAACGCAACACTTTGTCCCACCTGTTGTTTTTCAGACAACAGCAGTGACACGTGCTACTCGGTGCTAGTAGCGTCTGTTAGCTGTTAGCTCCTGTAGGACGCACCGGTGCTAATGTCCTCGCATCCGCTGCAGTGCTGTTTATATGGATATGGTTTCATTTCGCATTATATGACCCAGTTCGTCTGGAAAGCCGGGCCTGTTTTTAGATCTCTCCTCTTCCGCCGGTCCACCCTTCTGACATTAGTCCACAGTTTGAATTTTTATTACCATAGCTGTATATTGTTATTAACATAGCTGTATATTGTTATTAACATAGCTGTATATTGTTATTAACATAGCTGTATATTGTTATTAACACAGCTGTATATTGTTGAGTATGAGGGGCAAACCTGGATTTGTACCAGTGTTTCCATGGTAAATCTGCTATCGCGGCCGTCACGGCGATGAACACAGAAGAAGCTGGTCCAGGTCCACGGAGCTGCTGGACCTGGACCTGGACCCGGACCTGGACCAGGACCAGAGATGTGACCCATGGCCAGAATATCATAGTTCATAACTCCCCCCCCTCGTTCATAATGACCAGCCGTCTCTCGGTGAGTAGCGTCCATCACACTCCCTCTTGCAGTTATAAATAGCCTATGTGACGATAACATTTGTTTTGGTTAATATCAACAAATAATCGTGAGAATAATCGCGATCAAAATTTGGATCAAAATTATTCTGATAATCATTTTGGCCATAATCGTGCAGCCCTAACATGAGGACAACATGAGGGTAACGATAAAGATAAAAAGACATAGTATAGTATGTCAAAAATGATAAGAAGTCATAGTATAGTATGTTAAAAAAATGATAAAAGGTCACAGTATAGTATGTTAAAAAATGATAAAAAGTCATAGTATAGTATGTCAAAAAAGTATAAAAAGTCATAGTATAGTATGTCAAAAAAGTATAAAAAGTCATAGTATAGTATGTCCAAGAAGTATAAAAAGTCATAGTATATTGTTTTCAAAAAAATGATTAAAAGTCACAGTATAGTATGTTAAAAAAGTATAAAAAGTCATAGTATAGTATGTTAAAAAAAAGTATCATCATTTTTTGACATACTATACTATGACTTTTTATCATTTTTTGACATACTATACTATAATTTTTTATACTTTTTTGACAGTCTATACTATTACTTTTTATCATTTTTTGACATACTATACTATGACTTTTTATCGTTTTTTGACATACTATACTATGACTTTTTATGATTATTTTGACATACAATACTATGACTTTTTATACTTTTTCGACATACTATACTATGACTTTTTATACTTTTTTGACATACTATGCTATGATTTTTTATACTTTTTTGACATACTATACTATGACGTTTTATCATTTTTTCGACATACTATACTATGACTTTTTATACTTTTTTGACATACTATGCTATGATTTTTTATGATTTTTTGACATACTATACTATGACTTTTTATACTTTTTGACATACTATACTATGATTTTTTATACTTTTTTGACAGTCTATACTATTACTTTTTATACTTTTTTGACATACTATACTATGACTTTTTATACTTTTTTGACATACTATACTATGACTTTTTATCAATTTTTGACATACTATACTATGACTTTTTATGATTATTTTGACATACAATACTATGACTTTTTATACTTTTTTGACATTATATACTATGACTTTTTATACTTTTTTGACATACTATACTATGACTTTTTATACTTTTTTTAACATACTATACTATGATTTTTTATATTTTTTTGACAGTCTATACTATTACTTTTTATACTTTTTTGACATATTATACTATGAGTTTTTATGATTTTTGGCATACC
>NW_023269247.1:0-1183 GCF_013103735.1 Etheostoma cragini
AGATGTTAGAGGTCAGAGGTTAGATGTTAGAGGTCAGAGGTTAGATGTTAGAGGTCAGAGCTCCATTAACTAAAAGAAAACAGCACTTTAGTTTCATTAAAATCTGTTTATTACAACACAGAATACCAGAGAGAGCAGAAGTAAAGACGCAGCGGATCTCAGACAGAACGTCAAATCTCTGGATTGCTTTACACACTTATGGAGGAAGAATTCATCTAATTATGTGACACACAGTGTCTCACACACACGCGCAGACACACACACGCACAGACACACACGCACAGAAAGACACACACACACACGCAGACACACACGCACAGAAAGACACACACACACACACGCGCGCAGACACACACACCCATCTCGGTGACGTACTCTTCTTCTTCAGGATTTCATCATTTCAGTAAAAACTGAAAACATTTTGCTCTTTGGACACATAAAAAAAAAAAAAAACTAAGTAGAAATCCGCGAGCACTTTAAAAAGGAAAACAACAGAAGAAGAACAGACGGCCTTAAACGTGCAGATCACGGTCAAATATTACATATTACTAGTAAGCGAGCTTAACTTCATAGGACAAGTGTCTATGTGTGTACATGTGTGTGTGAGTGTGTGGGGGGGGTGTTATTATAAAGCTGCACAAAACAGTCTGTAACAATCTTCATCCATTCATTCTCACTTTGATTTTTAATATTTCCAGTCAGTAAAATAACTGAATCATTTAAATTCTTACACACTGATGACAGAAGCTAATTAACAGATATAATCATTAATAATCAGAGTTCAATTAGACCAAATACTACGATTGAGATGATTAAAAACACACAAACTGAGTGACCTGAAGACCAAAAGCACTGAAATATAAAAACAATATCAAAAACATAACCTCATGTCTCTGGAGCTAATTAAAACTACAGCACATTAATTCTTCTTCTCTGGTTTAAATATACCATTTTATATTTTTTATTAAAAAAGAAGAAGTAAGAAATAACTAACAATAGATTTAAATGTTGATAGCAGCGCAGACGACTTTTAAAAATGAACGTCGGTTGAAGCTCTGCCGTCACGTTAAAGGGTTAATCCGCTTTTTTTCAACAAATTCTCCCGTGTTTTTGTGTCTGAGTGACTGATGGGAACAACTATCCAATCAGCATCAAGGAGAAACAAGCTGTAATGTTACCCTAC
>NW_023269248.1:0-1226 GCF_013103735.1 Etheostoma cragini
TGTGTGTGTATGTGTGTGTGTGTGTGTGTGTGTGTGTGTGTATGTGTGTGTATGTGTGTGTATGTATGTGTGTATGCACACATACACACATACATGCACACATGTGTATGCACTCTCCCCCTGTGTGTGTTTATGTTGGTGTGTGTGTGTGTGTGTGTGTGTGTGTGTGTGTGTTTATGTGTGTGTACATTTACTGTAATATAATGTCTCTCGTTAATATTCAGGCCAATTAAAAGCCTTAAAATAGCAGCTGTGATCCGATTGGTCCTGTATGAAAATGACTCGTTAATTATTAATGAAGTAGAGAACCCAGTTTACAGGTAACGGGACGGCGGGGTTCGCTCAGCGGAGACTAATCCAAATTTCACTTCAGGCTCTCGTCAAAAAAGATAAAAAGGTTGTAAATTAAATTATTAATTCTAAATTAAGAGCCGGGGATTAGGAGCGTGATATTCAACCAATCACACGTCCCCAATTAAGGAAATTGTCAAAAACACGATTATCAGACACCCTGAAATAACAGCAGCATGTTTGTGTTTATGTCTTTTTGTATTGAATTTCAAAGGTTAATGTTCCTAACTTGAACTCAGATTATATATAAAATATTATTCTAAGTGTGTGACAACATTATGGGATGGATCCCTACAGAGATAGACCTTTTAGTTAAAGAGGAAGATCCTTTTAGTTTAACATGAAACAGAAATCACCATCACCAAACCCACCAGACTCCATGTAAATAATCACTACTTTTAGTATGTATAGAGCAGCATATCTCCACCAGACTCCATGTAAATAATCACTACTTTTAGTGTGTATAGAGCAGTATATCTCCACCAGACTCCATGTAAATAATCACTACTTTTAGTGTGTATAGAGCAGCATATCTCCACCAGACTCCATGTAAATAATCACTACTTTTAGTGTGTATAGAGCAGTATATCTCCACCAGACTCCATGTAAATAATCACTACTTTTAGCGTGTATAGAGCAGCATATCTCCACATGTAAATGGGTGAATTAAGAGTTTATTCCAACCAGACCAGAGATTGTTGGAACAGTGGAAAGATGAACCAAGACGGCTTTTAGTAGTTTTATTTAATTTCTGTCCACTTTGAAATTAAGTGTGTTTTACGATTTATAAGGCTAGCGATTATTAACATGGAGTCTGGTGGAGATATGCTGCTCTATACACGCTAAAAGTAGTGATTATTTACATGGAGTCTGGT
>NW_023269249.1:0-1183 GCF_013103735.1 Etheostoma cragini
CACACACACACACACACACACACACACACACACACACACACACACACACGCTTCTGCAGAATCATCATTTGCAATGTAAAACATCTGTGAATAACACATCAGTTTGAATAACTTTAATTCTTCGCTATAAATATATACATTTGGTGTGATGTGGCCTCGTTTTAAGGTCGCGGCTGATGACCTCGGTCCTCTCAAATCCTCGGTCCTCAAATCCTAAAATATAAATACTGCAGTTACTTGATGTACTCTGAAGATTAATTGTCTCACAGTGGATTCACGTCCTGTGGAATCCTACGTGGAGACATGGTGATGTCCTCTAGAACGTGAATGAATACCAAGGACATGCTGACTCAGGTGTCTCGGACTCCATCCTGAGGGGAACATCTTTTGAAGGGTTGCAGATTTGGTTTGAACACTATTTCCGTGAGTGCGTGTAAACCGTGGGCCCGGATCCGCACGCCGTGCTCACGCCGCGGGGACGCCGGGCGGGTCCAAACGGGCGAAGCCGTCCTTTAAAACTCCGGCCAATGGCGTCGGGGTCGCCTTTAACCCTCGTGTCGTCCTCCCGTGAAAAGATAGAGCAGGTCTAGACCTCTCAATAATTTACAGGTAGAGCAGGTCTAGACCTCTCTATAATTTACAGATAAAGCAGGTCTAGACCTCTCTATAATTTACAGATAAAGCAGGTCTAGACCTCTCTATAATCTACAGATAAAGCAGGTCTAGACCTCTCTATAATTTACAGATAAAGCAGGTCTAGACCTCTCTATAATCTACAGATAGAGCAGGTCTAGACCGCTCTATGATCTACAGATAGAGCAGGTCTAGACCTCTCTATAATCTACAGATAGAGCAGGTCTAGACCGCTCTATAATCTACAGATAGAGCAGGTCTAGACCTCTCTATAATTTACAGATAGAGCAGGTCTAGACCGCTCTATAATCTACAGATAGAGCAGGTCTAGACTAGACCAAGTAACTAAAGCCGTCAGATGAATGTATTTGAGTTAAAAGTAGATATTTCTCTCTGAGATGTAGGACGTGGCATGAATACAAAAGACTCGAGTGAAGTACAAGTACCTCGACATTTGGACTGAAGTACAGTAGTGGAGTAAATGTACTTAGTTGTACTTTCCACCACTGGTCTCTCTCCCTCTCTACATGAGAGTCTCCCCCCCCCCCCC
>NW_023269250.1:0-2788 GCF_013103735.1 Etheostoma cragini
TATATATATATATATATATATATATATATATATATATACAAAACCAAACATTTACAATAAAATATATATAGCCAAATGTATATCGCCAAATATATATAACCATATATATTTGGAAATAAATAAAATATCTACAGTGAGAGAAATAAGTATTTACATCCAGCTATTATGCAAGTTCTCCCAGTTAGAGATCATGGAGGGTTTGAAATTGAGTAAAACTCCAGCCCAGAAACCTGACTGGTCTAGAGAAGATCTGTGTGGAGGGGGGGCCAAAATCCCTTCTGCAGGGTCCCAGACCTGGTGCAGGACTACAGGAACCATTGGAAACAAAGACTGCTGGACCAGATATTAACATGGATCTTCTCAGGTATTCAAATACTTATTATCAGCTGTATCATACAAATAAATAGTTAAAATATCATACATTGTGATTTCTGGGAGTTTTTTTTAGATTATGTCTCTCACAGTGGACATGTCTCTCACAGTGGACATGCACCTACGAGGACATAAGACCCTCCATGGTTTCTAATTGGGAGAACTCGCAAAATAGCAGTGTTAAATACTTATTTTACTCACTGTATATTATCAAGTGTATATTCAACTAAATATATATATATATATATATACAGTTAAAGAATATATATATATATATATATATATATATATATATATATAAACAGATATGTGTAACTATTTCGTTGATTATATATGTTCATTTGGTTATATAGATCCCTCCCACACACACACAGTGACATCTGGTGGTGGGTGTGTGTAACTGCATCAACATTTTAATTTACATTAAAAAATAAATTGTAGTATTTTATATGTTAATTTTAAGGAAATCTGATGTTCTCTACGAATAAAATGGTCAATACCACACATTAGCTGACCTATGAATAATGCAGTATCTTAGATTTTAAAAGTTTCAGAGTTTGACTGTAAACAAGTTTGAGGAAGTTGTAATATTTTATAAATATTATGTACATTATGTAATTATTTTACTCTCTGTGTATTCGGTCCTTTTTTGCAGAGTTTCGCTGCAAAAGAACGACACGAAAAAGACAAAAAAGCCTCAGATGTTGTTTCCTGTTTCTGCTTGGGCTCGGTTTTCACTCCTATACATACACACAGAAAACACACACTCACACACACACACACACAGAAACACAGACACACACACACACATACATACACAGACAGACACATACACACAAAAAAACACACTTAAACAGACACACACACACACAGAGACAGACACACTCACACACAGAAAAACACACTTAAACAGACACACACACACACAGACAGACACACACACACACACACAGAAAAACACACTTGGACAGACACACACATTTGATTGTCTCTCTTTTTAACCTGTCAGGCAACAACATTATTTTGAATTAGTAACAAGTTTCAAAAAGGATTTAAAGTAGCAACAGAACTCAATGGATACAAAAAGCTTCAAATGTGTTCTCCATGTTGACTCCTCTCCTACTCTCTCTAGGTTTCCCTCCTAGACACACACACACAAACAAAGACACACAAACACCACAGTCTCTCAGAATTGATTTAGCAGCATAACCTGCAGTAATCCACCCGAGTTCAGAGGGAAGTGTTCCTGCTGCAGTGAGCGCGTTGCAGCCTGAGTCTCCGTGTACTTTCCCCTTTGTTATTCAAACGGCCGACATCCTTCCCCTCCCCCGTCCTCTCTGTGTCCCAGCCCGGGTGTTTCGGGGGGGTCAAAGTGCCACTGGGCGGGGGTGGTGTGACTACGTCTTTTGTTCTCTTGCCTACAACCCTCCAATCCTCTCTCACTGACGTAAGCTTGTTTGCATATATTTCCCAGGAGCCGCTGTGAGCTCTACAGCAGACAGAGGAGACATAAAGTATGTCAGATTCAACCATATGTGCTGCATTCTGTCACTAAAACCACTGCAATGTCTGTGCATTGCACCCAGACCTCTGCTTACTGCTGCTGCCTGTCCAGATGCAGCCAGGCCCTTTACTGGCTCTGGTTCCTCGCACCGTGAGACAATTTCTTGACTCCCAGATGCCTTTAAATACCCCTCAGATCCTTGGTACTCTTGTGATAGTTCGCTATCACATATACTAAAATTGGAACGATACAGAGAAGATTAGCATGGCCCCTGCGCAAGGATGACACGCAAATTCGTGAAGCGTTCCTCATTTTTAATGATTTTCTGCAATCGGTAGTGAGTTTAAATGACTTTGTGAAGGTATTTAGAGCATTATAGCACCTCTGTGGCCGTTTGGAACTGTTTCAGGGCTACAGGGCTGCAGAGTGGCAGAGCTGCAGACTCTCAAACTATATTACTAACTTAAATGTATCTTTGACAGTAATTATCTTTATTTAGAAACCTTTGTCTGTTGAAAAGCTACAAGTAACAGCATCATCTGACATTTAGGCCCTTCGAGAGGAATATTGTGCGGCTTGGACACCTAATGCAGAGTTGAAAACAAAAATACAATTAGAGTTAAAAGTGGTAACAGGCACACATGGAAATAATCTAAGATACTTAAAAGGAGGAAACAAACAAGACAGCAGGGCCCGAGGCAAGGCAATACAGAACACAAAACTGTGATAATGGGATAGAAACACTAAGGAACTACAAAATGGAACATGAAAAACTTTGTTTCCAGTGGAATTTATTTATAAATGTGTGCGCGGGTGTGGGTGTGTGTGAGGGTGTGTGAGTGGGTGTATGCGGGGGTTGGGTGTGTGTGTATGTGTGGGTGAGTGCGGGGGTGGGTGTGTGTGTGTGTGAGG
>NW_023269251.1:0-1967 GCF_013103735.1 Etheostoma cragini
CCACACTCTATAATTGTAAAGTCACAATAATTCCCCAAAGATGAAGCATGGTGCGACAGTAAAACCAAGCACAGTGGTAAGGAAAAACTCCTCTTTTATTATTTAACAATCCTCGGTCAAACCCAGGCTCTTGGTAGGCTGTGATGCACAATGGGCAAAACGGAAACATAAGGACTCCAGGGAGTAAACTCCCCATAAATAGGTTAGTAACAGGCATTTCTCGGAGGGAATGCACACAAATTGAAAGTGGCAGTCTAAAACTTGGTTCAGACGTTGGTTGACTCCATGCAACACAGATGTGAAGCTGTTCTCAGAAATAATGGTCATGCAGCTAAATATTGGTGCAGTGATAAAGCAAACCCTTGAGACACTTTTCACCCTTACAGTACAGTAAGTGTTTGGAATTGATTTGGAATTGAATGTGCAGCATTTCCAATGCATTGATATTATGGAATTAAAAGCCATTCTAAGGATGATTTTGAGCATTATTCACTTCTTTAAACACTGTTATTATTCTGAACAAAACTGTACGTGTATCAGTCCCTCTAGCATTTTGCGATTGTAGAATTCACACAAATTCAACCAATCACCATGACTTTGGTGCAACCGCCAATTTTGACCAATCACTGCAACTTTTCCGTAAATTTGCCAATAACCGGTGTCTTCTGCAACTTCAACTAATTCCAGCTGTCCCGCGTGCCAGACTTTGTCTCAGTATGTGACACACATAGTGAATGCAGGAAAAACTGGAGATTAGACAAACCTAAATTGAGAACAGCTACTCTCATTATTGTAAGTGCAATGATACGTTAAAGGCTAACAAATACTTTAGCAAACCATAGGAATGCGTCCGAGGCCAGGTGAGGAAGTAACTATGTAAAATCAACAAGCCACTGACACGTTAAAATTTGATTCATTCATAAACTATCTTAAATCCTCCAGCCCTTTTCATATTATACTAACATTTACAGCAACCCGAGCCTTTTTGGTAAAGTTACTAGGAAAACTTAGTCTAGAGTTATTTTCCTCAAGTTTCCTTATTTTTAAACATTAAAACAAAGCTATTGCAATACAAGACATTGTAACTTTTATCGCAAGACAAAAGCTCATGCATAAATCAGGCAAAAAAAAAAAAATTCTGGAGGGACTTAATTGTCCATCTCCTAAGTTCAATTTATGACCATTGCCCCCAGGTGTGTGTACACATTTTTGCTGGAGGGCACCATGTGATCTTTTGCAGGTCTCTGCGACTGTGTGCATTCCCATGTGTTGGAAAGCACAAGGTTTCCTTTACATGAGTTAGTTTGCAGCTGCGGTTTGTATGATTGCGAGTTTGTGTGCGGGAGTAATAGGGGGTCTTTACATGTGCTCATCTGCTGTAAAGCACCATAGTGCTCCATTGGACAACCAGGTCAAAATGTACCTAGGAAAACCAAATACTATTTAAAACCCTAAAATTCATTGAAATCTGTAATTTTACTTGCAAAGAACATAATTTATAATCACCCATGTTATTTTTGGATAATAGATCTAATTTCTGATAAAGAAATATAACATAAGTCAAATTTGACCAACGCTATGTGAAAACAAGTTTTAAACTGATAGACTCAAGCCTACTAGTGGTTACTTGCCATGCTGACTTAGGTTAATCTCAACAGCAACAGTGCTGATCCCAAAGTGATCACCTTTTTGTGCAATGGTTTTAGTTCAGAGGCATGCGTACAGTAATGGCAAAGGGAAACCAGTGTACTTCCTAGCAGATTAAATCATGCATAGCTTAGAATTTAGAGAAGTATGGTAAAATCAGGTCAGTTTAATATAACCACAGATACAAGTAGGTACATGCAGAAACATGTCAAAGGCACATCAGGTCGACAAGGTAACGGACATCAGGTTGGCGGGCTGGTCGCCCAGCGTCAGGTTGGCGGACGTCTGGTTGGCGGGCTGGTCGCCCAGCGTCAGGTTGG
>NW_023269252.1:0-4317 GCF_013103735.1 Etheostoma cragini
CCCCCTCCCTTCTTCCTTCCTAGCGGGTGAAAAACTAATTTCTTCAATAACTTCACACACTCGTCCTCCTCCACTTCCAATATGCTCGGGTCTTATTCACGTTACGTCTTCTCTTCTTCTTGCTTTCACAGTCATTAACGGTTTTGATATTTTCGGGTCACGCTGAGTTATAAATACAGAACATATCGTCTTTCATATTAACTCACCATCTGCTGCTCGTACTTCTTATTTTAGACCCCGGACAACAGTTAGAAGTGTTTGTGATAATCACTTCATTTGCACAGCAGGTGCTTTACAACAAATGAATGACACAAAATAACACAAAACGAGACAAAATGTTGTTATATATCAGCATAATAACACAAAACAAGAAAAAATTAGAACAAAATGTCTTTATATTTCAACAAAGTAACACAAAATAATATAACAAGACAAAATGTTGTCATATGGACAAAATAACACAAAATGAAACTAAGGACAGACAAATGTCTTAATTTGGACAAAATAATACAACATAAGACAAAATGTTGTCATATGGACAAGTAACACAAAATGAGACAAAGGACGGACAAATGTCTTAATTTGGACAAAATAACACAACATGAGACAAAATGTCTTTATACAGACAAAATAAAACAAAATGAGGATGGTCCTGTGTAGATGGATGGATGTGTGTAATGTGTGGATGTGTGTAGTGGATGGATGTGCGTGTGCTTTTGTGTTTTTAACCCTCGTGTTGTCTCCCCGCCAACCTGCCAATTTTAGTTTTTCAGAGTCAAAATTTCAACGTTACGGTTGTCTTTGTCGACCCTTTTTTTGTCTTTCCCCCGATGATTTTGTCACTTTTTCAACATTTGTTAACATTTTCTGAGCCTTTCGACAGTTTTGTGGGTTTTTTATTCAAACTTTTAAAGCTTTTTTTCACATTTAAACAAAAACAACGAAACAATAGAGGACCTAAAGTGGTGCCCTGAGGAACTCCTCAATAGGAGAATAAGACAACGTTTTAGAGAATTTTCCTCTTCTTAAGACAAACGAACATCCCTTTTGAACTGAGGAATCATTTTATTTTCTACGAAGTCCTTTCGACAGACTCACGTGTTTGAAGTTGCGGAAGGGGACAAACTGGACGATGTCCCGGAGGACGGGCTCTCCTTTGAGCGATCGCAGAATCCCGTCGTCGCCGTCCAGCATCTGCATGTCGCTGAAGTCGGCGCTCCCAACCCCGACGATGATGACGGACATGGGGAGGTGGGACGCCTGGACGATAGCCTCCCTCGTGTCCGCCATGTCGGTGATGACGCCGTCCGTCAGGATCAGCAGGATGAAGTATTGCTGCGGGACAGACAATTTGAGTTATTTTGTGGATATAAAGACATTTGTACTGTAGACATTTGTCTCATTTTGTGTTAAATTGTTGATATATAGACATTTGTCCTGTCCTTTGTCTCATTTTGTGTTAAATTGTTGATATATAGACATTTGTCCTGTCCTTTGTCTCATTTTGTGTTAAATTGTTGATATATAGTACGTTTGTACTGTAGACATTTGTCTCATTTTCTGTTAAATTGTTGATATATAGACATTTGTCCTGTCCTTTGTCTCATTTTGTTGACACGTGACATTAGTCCTGTCCTTTGTCTCATTTTGTTGACATATGACGACATTTGCCTTGTCCTTTGTCTAATTTTGTTGACATATGACGACATTTGCCTTGTCCTTTGTCTCATGTTGTGTTAAATTGTTGATATATAGACATTTGTCCTGTCCTTTGTCTCATTTTGTTGACATATGACAACATTAGTCCTGTCCTTTGTCTCAATTTGTTGACATAGGACGACATTTGTACCGTCTTTTGTCTCATTTTGTTGACATATGACGACATTTGCCTTGTCCTGTCTCATGTTGTGTTATTTTGTCGATATAAAGACATTTGTCTTGTCCTTTGTCTCATGTTGTTAACGACATTAAACATTAGACATTGAAAAAATTGAATCCAGAAAGTCTGTCGTCTCCTCGTCCGTCCACTTCCATCTGTGTTTGTGTCCCGTCCCCCCCCCCCCCCATGTGTGTAGACAGGGAGGAAACACTGGGGGGAATGAACTACAACTTCTTCTTCTTTGTTTTGTGGCGTGTTGCAACCATAAAATGACCTAAAACTTCATCGCAACTCATTATTTATTCAGCCAATAACGTTTCCATCAGCGTTTATTTATCACATAACATGGGCACTACCAAGGTGCTCTTGAGCAAGGCACCGAACCCCCAACTGATCAGGGCGCCTTTTCATGGGCACCCCCCCGACTCAATCAAGATAAAATCAGATGAGACCGTATGTATTTGCTTTGAGTCGATATTATATTTCTCATTCCTTATCACTTCATTCGGACAAAACCATGTGGACGAAGCAGAGCTTGTGATTGGGTTAAAGACATTAGCCGTGTCCCTCACCATGGCCTCTTTGGTGTGGACCTCCTGCGAGGCGGTGTTGGCCACCTTCTGGATGATGGGGGCGATGTTGGTGGGGCCGTAGAGCTGCAGCTTGGGGAGGCAGGCCTGGTAGGCCTCCACCACGCCCTGGATACCTGACCGGGAATACAACAAAATATCAACTTTATTTACAGATTCATTACAATACATTACAAAAAAATTTACTGTAGCTGGGACGCTGGCTACAGCGCTCCGGGACGCTGGCTAACAGCGGCAGTCGTTTAGCCGTGAATAAGTGACGGTGCGCCGGCTACAGGCACCGCCAGATGATGGTGCTTTCAGCCCCAAAAGGACTCATAGTAATTAAAAATTTCAAAATTTAAATTTTCATTTAAAGACCTGGTAGCGTTGCATCTGGACGGGAAGAAGGACTCTGGGAGTTGGAAGGGGGGGTCATGTACTTTGGGTTATACGGAGATTAATACGCACACCGTAATTTAGGGTTGTGGTTTCTTATTGAAGTATAAGTGTGTTGGTTTTCTGTCTGAGAAAGACCAGAAATGATTTCTTGTTTTGGTCTAAGTTTATGAAAAGCAAAGCTTGTTGTGTGATAATAATGTCTTATATATAAGCCCTTTAATTAGGGTATGACTTCGTTAGTTGGACACGTCGTTCTAGCTTATCATCCGTCTTTTAAATGTACTGTAAACTAAAGGGCGACTCAAACGGGAAAAAAACCATTCAGGAATCTCTGAAAAAGTCCTGAAAATTCAAAATGGCTGAACGTTAAATCCATTTGAGGCTGAGAATCGAGATCCGACCCAAGTCAAGTTCACTCTGTCCCCCTCTGTGGATGAGTTAGAGGCATCCCAGCATGCCTGGCGTTTGGAGACATCCCAGCATGCCTGGCGTTTGGAGACATCTCAGCGTATCTGGCGTTTGGAGACATCTCAGCGTATCTGGCGTTTGGAGACATCCCAGCGTATCTGGCGTTTGGAGACATCTCAGCGTATCTGGCGTTTGGAGACATCCCAGCGTATCTGGCGTTTGGAGACATCCCAGCGTGCCTGGCGTTTGGAGACATCTCAGAGTATCTGGCGTTTGGAGACATCCCAGCGTATCTGGCGTTTGGAGACATCCCAGCATGCCTGGCGTTTGGAGACATCTCAGCGTATCTGGCGTTTGGAGACATCCCAGCATGCCTGGCGACAGTCTAAAGGTCGTCAATGACACCACCTCATTCACACACTGAGTCTTAATTAAGAAGCGTGTGGATGTCGATGTGTCTCCGAGCCGATCAGTGACCTTTGCAGCCGAGAGCAAGAGACCTTCAACTACATAGAGTCTCTATCTCTCTCTCTCTCTCTCTCTCTCTCTCTCTCTCTGACTTCATTAACAGAGGACAATGTGGACTGAGAGCCTGCTGGAAAATACACCCGAAAATTAATCTGTCCCACCGGCACATTACGCCAATTATGAGAGAGCTGTTATTCACCCATCAGCGAGTTTATGAGTTATGAGTAGTAAGCCCGATACATCAGAGGACGCTCTACAACGTCCCTGTTAGTGATGGTGTTACATAGTCTGTCCACCAGAGGACACTCTACAACGTCCCTGTTAGTGATGGTGTTACATAGTCTGTCCACCAGAGGACGCTCTACAACGTCCCTGTTAGTGATGTTGTTGCATAGTCTGTCCACCAGAGGACGCTCTACAACGTCCCTGTTAGTGATGGTGTTGCATAGTCTGTCCACTAGAGGACGCTCTACAACGTCCCTGTTAGTGATGTTGTTACATAGTCTGTCCACTAGAGGACGCTCTACAACGTCCCTGTTAGTGATGTTGTTGCATAGTCTGTCCACCAGAGGACGCTCTACAACGTCCCTG
>NW_023269253.1:0-5403 GCF_013103735.1 Etheostoma cragini
TAATAATTTAAAATGCAACCGTAAAAAAATTCATTAATTTTGAATAAAACACAAAACGCAGTAACCGTAAAATGACTTATTCACTAAAAGGTTTTATCTTTTTCTTAAAGTCCAATTTTATTATTAATATTAATATAATAGAGTTTTGGAAAATTGTTTTTTCCAAAATTGTTAAAGCTTTTTTTTTTTTTTTTTTACATTTGTCACTTTTTTTAAAAGTTATTTTATTTTTACTCCAAATGCTTTAAAATTTACACATAACACCCAAATTGACCCATTTTCCTATATCATTGTATTTGATATTAAATTTATTTATTCATAAAATATATACAGTATAAACAAAAAAAACATTGTTCTTCTTTTTATTATATTTTTAATTCCCCAAATTACACAACGCTCTTTGCCAAATACTAATCTCCACTTTATTCATTTTGGGTCTTATTCAATTTTATAGCATTTCAAAAAAGAATGGAAGTCTTTTTGAAATAGTAGTATTAGTATGATGTGTAGTAGTATTAGTATGATGTGTACTACATCTATGTATATATAAAGTAGTATTGGTATTAAATATAAATAGTATTGAGTAAAAGTTGACATATTCCAGTCTGTGATTATCATCAACATCCATTCCTTTAATTTTAGTCTCAATAATTCCTAATTTCTGCTTTTCTAACTCAAACATTAGGGATAATTTCCTATAAATGAGCTTTATTGACCATAAATTCCAAAAATAACTAAAACTAAAGTTAAAAAAAGTTGGTGTTACGTTGTGTTGAAAATCGAAAATAGTGACAAAAGTGTTGAAAAAAGGACAAAAACATAAGAAAAGGTTAGAAACATGGATAAAGAGTCAAAAGTGTAGATTTTTAATTTTGACAGGAAGACAACACGAGGGTTAAAGTAGAGACGTCACATTTTACTCACTGTTGACATTTTTATTACTTTAACCTATTTTCACATTTTACTCACTGTTGACATTTTTCTCTCTTTTCTTAAAGTTCTTTTACCGATTTATTTTTCTCTAAATGTAAAAAAAAAAAAAAATCCAATGAGAGTAATTATTATTTTACGTATCATCCACGTTACTTTATTGATAATTAGCGGGAAAGAAACTGATATAGAAACAATGGGTCAGATTAGACCCGAAGAACCCAATTTATATTTGGATTAATATTAATATTATGGCTGGATTCACTGCGCTCAGTCTCGTTCCACCCGCCACCAGACTCCCTTCAAAACTCAGAGTATTTAATGTTTCTGCACTTCAGCGAAATGTATACCCAACCAATACAAGACACCTTCAATCCTGTCAAGCTCCACATTGTTCTGGTGAATTCGGCATAGAAATTAATAATTAAAACGCTTATTATTTCTAGGAAAAAGACTGTTTTCAACTCTACAAGTCAACTCCACGAACGACGCGGGTCGCTCCAGCCGTGGGTGGATTCAGACGATCAGCGGCAATCAAAGCACAACTTAAAGTAGTTAAAACATGAAAATAAGGAATATTGATCCATTTAACACATGCCGAATTACAGGGTAGACAGCAATGACTTATGAGGTGTTTTCACTAAAATAAATCGCGAGGTTTTTATTTTCCAACGAGTGATAAGTCTTAAAAGTACAGTTTCCCCGGTGAGCTTCGGCAGCCGCGGCAACACACCGGGACTGACGTACACACCCCTGACGCGACTTTCACGTAGGCTACTTTCTCACATGAAATCTAAATCTGACACTTTAAAGGATGATTTCACACATAAATGGTTTTATTACGATTAACAGATCAGCTGAATCCTTACCGTGACAACCGGAGCGCGGGAAACCGTCTGGACAAATCTCCGAAGTCTTGAGACACTGTCCTCTATCACGTCCGCATGATGTGGGCGCGGTCAGAGCTGCCACATCTGTGCGCGTGCAGGGTGCGCGCGCATGTGTGGGTCATTTTTGACCCATTTTCAAAAGGTTTCTGAATCTGAAATTTGGGTCAACTTTTACCACATTGTCCAAAACATGTTGAATTTGGGTGTTTTGTTTAATTTTATAGTAGTTGCAGAAAAAAAAATCATAAAATAATGTTGACAAAAAAATTTACAAAGTGAAAAAACAACAACAAAAACATACCAAAAAAAACATGGCAGAAAAACCTCAACAAACATCAGAAAAAGTGGAAGAAGACTTAGGAAAAGCAACAGAAAATACACTTTACTAACTAGCCGTGCTAGCATAGCTCACGTATCTATATCATAGACCTTTAGCACAGATGAGACCGTGTTAAATAGATAAACCAGAGACAGAGAAGCAGATTCCACAACTCTGAAAGTAGTGACAACTCTTCTGCTAATCGTGGTGACTCGACTGTAATATTTGGCAAAATACTATGAAGTTGGGACTAAATATTAGCAACCGTTATCATTATCGCTAGCGCTAGCCGCGTTAGCAACCGTTATCATTATCGCTAGCGCTAGCCGCGTTAGCAGCCGTTATCATTATCGCTAGCGCTAGCCGCGTTAGCAGCCGTTATCATTATCGCTAGCGCTAGCCGCGTTAGCATGATTGCTAGCGCTAGTCGCGTTAGCAACCGTAAGCGCTAGCCGCGCTTGCATTAGCGTTAGTTAGCTACGCTGTGCCTGCCAAATTACTCATGTTAACATTAATGTATTACCTTACCTTGTGTTGTATTAACTTGTATTAACATTTGAATACGAGTGTGCGCTCTCAGCAGCTGCGTATCCGATGGAAAACTGCTAATTTTATTCATTTTAGCCCCGTTGTCGCAGGCTTTGGGCCTGCTAACGCTACTGTGACTCAGCTGTTTTTCGTTGCTAGCACACAGTATTGATGCAGCGTTACTTTGGAAAAGCATCTACATATTACAAAATACCCCCATTTAAAATGTAATAGTGGTTTAACTATTTCAATTACTTTGTCAAATATTTAAGAACATTTTTGTAACTTTTCTAAATATTAATTCTTGTGTTGTCTTCCCGTCAAAAATTGAAAATATTTTTTTCAATGTTTTTCTTACATTTTTGTCCCTTATTCAACACTTTTAACGCTTTTTATCAATGTTTTTAATGATAAAAATCAAGGTTAACTTACTCAACACTGACTACTGTCAAACTACTTCTTAAAATCCTTTATCAAATCAATTAAGATCATTATAATATTAAAGAAACATTTATTAAAATACTTTGAATTTCTCTCTTGAAATACTTGAACTTTCTGTGGAAAAAATACATTTAATTACAAAACTTTATTTTTCCATCAATGAAAAAACAGAGGTCAACACTTAATATTCACAGTGAAATTCACCAATCAATAATCAATAACATCTCAACTCAATGTGACGCCAGCACCTTCCTTAAAGGAAGTAACACACCTGTGGAATCTTTTCAAAATAAAATAATATCTTGTGATAATTTTAACGCCTGAACAGAATGTTTTCAAGATTTCAGTCTAACATCATGGAAATGATCCCTACAGAGATAGAGCCTCAAAATCACCGTCACCAAACCCACCAGACTCCATGTAAATAATCACTACTTTTATCATCATAAAACACACTTCATTCAAAGTGGACAGAAACTAAATAAAACTACCAAAAGCCGTCTTGGTTCATCTCTCCACTGTTGCAACAATCACCACTCTGGTCTGGTTGGAATAAACTCTTAATTCAGCCATTTACATGTAAGTAAGTAAGTAAGTAACATTTATTTGTATAGCACTTTTCTCAGATGAAGATCACAAAGTGCTTCACAACAAAAGCATTTAACAATTCTCATAAATACAATACATCATAAAAATAAAAACAAAAGAATAACACGTAGACACAAGACCAGCGTAACCAGCCTACGATCTAGTAAAAAGCCTCTTTAAAAAGCAGAGATTTCAACTGAGTTCTAAAGGTTTCCACACAGTCTAAGCAGCGCATGGAAGGAGGCAAAGCGTTCCACAACCCGGGTGCAACAGCTTGAAATGAGCGGTCCCCCCTAGTTTTAAAATGTGTAAGGGGGGCAACTAGTAGTCTCTGGCCTGTTGATCTCAGACTACGTGAGGATGTACGCAGCTGGATCAGGTCTGAGATGCATGGGGGGCCTGTCCTAGTAGGGCTCTAAAAGTTAGGACCAGAATTTTGAAGTGCAGTCTGAATCTCACTGGTAACCAATGAAGTGAAGCTAAAACTGGAGTAATATGTGCTCTTTTACTCGTGTGGGTTAAAAGCCTAGCAGCAGCATTTTGGACAGTCTGGAGACGACAAAGATCCTTCTTATTAAGACAAATAAAAAGACTGTTACAGTAGTCTAAGTGAGACGAGATAAAAGCATGAATGATCATCTCCAACTCGGCTTTTGACACCAAGGCTCTTATCTCTGAAATGTTCCTTAATTGAAAGAAACAGTTTTTAATAAGTTGTTTCGAGTGTTTCTCCAGAGACATGGCCGCATCAAAAACAACACCTAAGCTCCTAAAACTGGGCTGAACAGACGAACCTAACTCACCGATGTGTTTCTTAATCTGAGGGATGCTCTGCTCCGGAGCAATAATTAAAGTTTCAGTCTTGGCTGAGTTCAACATTAAAAAGTTGTCATTTATCCACTGCTTAATCCTAGTCAGACAATTCATTAAAGATGACAGTTTAAATAACTCAGTAGGCTTCAAGGAACAGTATAACTGAATGTCATCTGCATACAAGTGATAAGAGACATCCTGAAACTGGCTTATTATCTGTCCTAGAGGGAATATATACAGAAGGAAAAGGATCGGTCCCAGGACAGAACCCTGAGGAACACCACTCGATAAGCCTGCAGTATCCGACATGTTCTGATTTATATAGACACTAAAACTTCTACCGGTAAGGTAAGATGAAAACCATTTCAGAGCTGATCCAGATATCCCTAATAGAGCCTGAAGTTTATTAAGCATAATATTGTGATCAATAGTGTCAAAGGCAGATGTAAAAGCCAAACTAACACTGTATGCTTCCCAGAATCAGCAGACATCAGAATATCGCTTGAAACTTTCACCAGTGCCGTTTCCGTAGAATGTTTTTTACGGAAACCTGATTGATATTTATCAAAAATATCATTTATCTCTAAGAAAGAAGTAAGCTGCTCTGCTACCACTTTCTCTAGAATCTTTGCCATGAATGGGAGTTTAGATATAGGTCTATAATTCGAGGGTTGCAATGGGTCTAAACTAGGCTTTTTAAGAACAGGTTCGACAATAGCATGTTTGAAAAAGTCAGGAACCATCCCAGTTAAAAGAGAAGTATTAATCATTTCTACCACACAGGGGCCAATACTATCAAAAACCTGCTTGAACAGTATAGTCGGGAGAACATCACTCTGGCCATAAGAGGGCTTCAGCTTATCTAGTAGAGTAGTAACATCGAATAATGACACA